>NC_041713.1:2137701-2315201 GCF_900700375.1 Denticeps clupeoides | reverse complement strand
GCTCCAGCTCATAAAAAGTTCGGGGTGCAGTACGTGGAAACCAGCGGCTGAAATGTCGATCCGCGGTCCTGGATGTGTGCGTAAGACGGAGTAAAGGTGTGTAACGCGGCGCTTGTGTAGATGAAGGTGGAGCCGCTACTCACACAGAGCGCCGTTCACGCTGAGACACTCGTCTGCGTTCATCTCGTCTCGCACGTTCATGCTGCCACAGAAGCTGGAGTGGGCTGCAACACACACATTTACAGCATTTATCAGACGCCCTTATCCAGAGCGACTTACAGTCAGTAGTTACAGGGACCGTCCCCCCCGGAGCAATTTAAGGTTAAGTGTCTTGCTCAGGGACACAATGGTAGTAAGTGGGATTTGAACCCGGGTCTTCTGGTTCACAGACAAGTGTGTTACCCACTAGGCTACTACCACCCTATGCTACACACCATGACATCACTGATCAGAGAGACAGACAGCAGCATGGTGGAGAACGTGGTGGACAGGGACAACGACAGACGGGAATATTTACATTTACGGCATTTACCAGACGCCCTTATCCAGAGCTACTTACAATCAGTAGTTACAGGGACAGTCCCCCCCTGGAGACACTCAGGGTAAAGTGTCTTGCTCAGGGACATGATGGTAGTAAGTGGGGTACCACCCTATGGTAGTAGCCTAGAGGTGAGACACCACAGCGGGAGTGACAGGTGGGCGACTGAGACAGACAGGCTCCGCCCCTCAGCAGGTACCTTTGCGCTGGACGTCCTCCTGCCTGTAAAAGAGCTTCTGCCACAGCCATGACACTCTGGACACGCCTGCAGAACGCAGACGCCAGAAGACCTCTGAGCCAGACACCTGGTCACCTACACACACACACACACACACACTGTTACAATGGGAGCTTTACTTGGTTCAGAGTCTAAACCACTGATTCAGTTCTAGTTCTCTCTACCTTTGCCCCCCACGTGTCTGTCCCCACCGCTGGACCACAGCAGACCGTGCTGTAGCATGGTCACGACCGCACACACCGCGGACAGAACGCGCCTGCCCTGCCGCACACACGCGTCCGACACCGAGAAGAGCACGCCTGCAGAGAGAGAGAGAGAGAGAGAGAGATGGCACGGTCAGTAAACACACACACACACACACACACACACACACATCAGATCCACAGTGAGGAGACACCTGGGGAATAAAACGAATTTAAAAGATGGTGTGTCTGTTTGTGTGTGCGTCTGCGCAACAAAGCGCTGCAATTCCCAGAGTCACCAGGTGGGGTCCCCGGGCGTCACACCAGCAACTCCAGTACAGTAACACACTCAAATTCACATGGGCGACATATATCGACATCTCGCCTGGAATGAACGCAACGACTGCGATTATTCCGCGACCCCCAGACATGCTGGGTAGGCTGGAGCGCGCAGCAGAGTCGAAGTTCGGTCCCCTTCCGATTCCGCCACATGTGTGACTTCTATTGGCACACGGTGTGCACGAGGCGCATTGCCTTTGTTAATTTACCGTAAACAACGTCGCATGATGACAGACCGTGAACCTTCACCGGTCTCACAATTCGACTCGATTATCGATGAAAATCACGCCAAGTCTCATCAATTCGCTGATGTCAGGTAAGGGCGGGCTGAACGCGACCGTTTTTTCCCCAAAGCGTCCACACGGCCATTCGCATTCGGCACCAGCACGTAAAATTCTCGTCTGGACGAACCCAAACTCCGCACTCAGATCACTACCGGCACTACTTTTTAACCGGAACACCACCCGGCAACGCCATTATGATTTAACATTTACAGTATTTACCAGACGCCCTTATCCAGAGCGACTTCCAGTCAGTAGTTACGGGGACAGTCCCCCCCCTGGAGACACTCAGGGTTAAGTGTCCTGCTCAGGGACACGATGGTAGTAAGTGGGGTTTGAACCTGGGTCTTCTGGTTTATAGGCGAGTGTGTTACCCCACTAGGCTACTACCAGTCAGTAGTTACAGGGACAGTCCCCCCCCTGGAGACACTCAGGGTTAAGTGTCCTGCTCAGGGACACGACGGTAGTGAGTGGGGTTTGAACCTGGGTCTTCTGGTTTATAGGCGAGTGTGTTACCCGCTAGGCTACTACCACCCATATAATAGATTATGTTCCGTATCGGTTATAAGTTTCATTTTGACGCCCCCACCAGCTCGGCCTTTACCTCTCCTGACCCTGCGGCTGCTGTCTCGACTGTAGATGATGGAGGAGTAGCTGCTGCTGCTGGTGCTGGTTGTGGAGGAGGAGGAGGGTGGTGAGAGGTGGAGGCCGGCGGCCGCGCCGGAATCGGACCGGGACGACGAGGAGGACAGGGAGAGGAGGACAGGGTCGTCTCGTCTGGCGTGGTGGCTGCAGTCCTTGCAGATGTAGCCGTTCAGCGGTGCCGCGTGCGCCTGAGTGGCGCTGGCGTCACCGTTCAGCCGCGACGAGCTGCGCGCCGCTGTAACACACACACCAGACCTCACACGGGGCACAAGCCAACGTCCACATCCCAACTGGCGCAGTGGCGCGAGTCTCTCAGTACCGCAGTCCCCCTCGAGGCCAGGGCGTGGCGCCGCCGAGTCGGTCGTGGTCACCGCGTCCGCGCCGGACAGGAGGACGCCGTGACCCCGCAGCGACCTGCGGACGGGCGTCTGCGTCAGCGCGTCCGCGGGGGACGGCTGCTGCTGCCTCCTGCTCCTCACGGTCCTGCGGGGTCGGAGGTCACCGTCCGACATTTTAATATTTCATAATTCTGGAATTTTATCACATTATAGATCAATTATTGATAAATAAAAGTTCTGACCTCTTGGCCGAGCTGGAGCTGCTGTAGCTCTGGCCCCGTGATTGGTCGTTGCCGTAGAGACCCCCTGTCGTGTGGAGGCGGAGGCTCCTGCGCGACATCCTGGGAGAGTCGAAGACCGGAGCGATGCGGTGTTCCCGCTCGAACTCCAGCGCCGCCGACGAGTAGCTGGAGCTGCCAATCAGACAACACGGGACTGCTACTACCGAGGAAGGGCGCGGTTATTTACCCAACGTGGCGGAATAACAAATCAGAACATTTTTTATTAGGCATTATTAGTATTTTTATTAGATTATTATTTCCTTCATTTGCCTTTGAGATCATTAAAATGTCATAAGCCAGAAGAGGAAAGTATTATAATAAGATAAGAAATTGCACTTGTCACGGCAGAACGTGGACAGAACCAGAGGTAATAGCAGCAAAAAACAAATATGTAGATGATGTTGATTAATAATAATGTTCATTACGATTAATACACGATGAAACATGAATACGGCAGGTGTTCTGCTGATTTCCACGTCGAGAGAAACGCAGGAGCAAGATGCCCGGCCGCTCCAACCAACAGGAAATGAGTCACCAGTAGCCGCCACGAACGAGGAACGAAGCAGCGTGTGAGAGGGTGTGTGTGTGTGTGTGTGTGTGTGTGTGTGTGGTCGGTTCTTGTTCTTTCCATGTAATTGGTTGGAATGCTGTGTCTCTGCATGTTTTGGCTCAAACGCCACACACACGCCCTCTCTCTCACACACACACACACACACACACACACACACACACTCTCTCTCTCCACACAAAGGGGGCGTCTGTAATGGAACTTTCTGTTCTGTTTCTCATCTGAGACCCAAAACGCATCTTTTGTCCATTTGATAATCGTACGGACCACGGACGCGTGTCGGTTAGATCACGATATATTGTACGTATTGCGATATTCTGCAGCTCACCGAGAATGTAAAAACAGAGGTGATGAACATGACGCTGTGATGGTTCGCATTTTCACTCCGCCAGTAATTACTCAGATGTACAGCGCCATCTACAGGAGTGGAGGTTGTAGCATACAGAAAATATATATATGTCCTTTAATCGATACAATATCACGATATATTGCTATACCTATATTTTCTAACACCCCTAATACAGACAGGTAAAAAGAAACATAATAAAGCGGCCCCGTAATCAGAAGGTTGCCAGTTCGAATCCCGATCCACCGAGGTGCCACTGAGCAAAGCAACGTCCCCACACGCTGCTCCCCGGGCGCCTGTCATGGCCGCCCACTGCTCACCAAGGGTGATGGTTAAATGCAGAGGACACATTTCACTGTGTGCACCGCATGCTGTGCTGCTGTGTATCACAAGTGACGTCATATAGACGGAGCTGTTGGTTTCTGGAGAGGAGTTGTACGGTGGTTTAAGAGGACGAGCTGGAAAGGGCACGTACTGGTGTCGCGTTTTACTGCCGACCGCTGCCTCAAAACCCCACGGGTACAATTTCAATCAGCGAACGCCACAGACAGGGAGAGATTCCGTTTCGGGGCGCCTCTGTGGTGATGTTCCCTTCTGAAAACCACTTATCTACATTTCTAAAACACACACAGACACACACACAGAAGTGTGTGTTAAACTAGAACACACAGGCCCCGGTTGAAGCCGTGTAAAGAAGCGTTGTTGTAAAAGTGAATTATTCCCTGTGGTGAATACAGGAAAACAAATATCCCGCCCAGTTTCCAACACTCACTCTCACACACACACACACACACACAGACACACACACAGAAGTGTGTGTTAAACTAGAACACACAGGCCCCGGTTGAAGCCGTGTAAAGAAGCGTTGTTGTAAAAGTGAATTATTCCCTGTGGTGAATACAGGAAAACAAATATCCCGCCCAGTTTCCAACACTCACTCTCACACACACACACACACACACACACACACACACACACACACACACACACACACACACACACGAGGAATTCCCTGATGTGTCACAGGATTTAAATATACACCCAGAAGTCCGACTCAGTTTCTCCTGCAGAGGTCCCCCTCACACACGCCTCACTTCCTCCACCACCCACCGCCCAAACCAACCCTGCGGCTCCTTCTCGCGTCCGCGCAACTTGCCGTTTCCATGGAAACTCCATAAATACTATTTAAAGAGGCGGGGTCACGCAGCCCCGGGGCTCTCCTTTTCTTCTCTCCATCGGTCGATGGAAGAGGCAGAACGTTCCGGAGATGTGATATGGAGATTGAGTCCTCGGTGTTCGATCCTACGGAGATGATTTCAAGGAACAATTCAGATCTCCCCCAGTCCAGATCTACTGCCCCGGTTCAGCTTACTGAAAGTGTTATTAAATGTAACCGGAGGAACTAATTACATAAAACTCGGAATTCTGTAGAACAGCAGCAGGGTGAGATTTAGGTTCTAAAGTTCCAAAACCAGTTTTCAGACGGGCGGACACTCAGGTATCTAGAACATCATCGTTCTACAGAGGAGAACCCAGCTTTTTTTTTTTTTTAACAGCACACGCACACACACACACACACACACCACTTGCCTCAACAGCTGTGGGCGCCTGTCACCAACTGCCTGCATTCTCATATTCCACACACACACATACACACACACACACACACACACACACACACACACACACACACACACACACACACACGCGTCACATTACCTGTACCATACTGCACCGTGACACAAGATGCACCTTACAGCACATCACACACACACCTGATTTCAACAGGACTGCTTAAATGCAAAGTACTTCATCACAAAAAAAATCTCGGCCCAATCGTCCCAAACCCTCAATACAGGAGAGCGGCAGAACATCTTAATTTATTATGGTCCCACCCCCGTACTGCACACAGCCCTGAACCAACCAATCAGGTCCAACCGCCTGCAAGCCCCTCCCCTGCTGCACTGTGGCTCTGATTCCCGCCCCCACTCTGAGTATTCCGGACAGATGGTCCGACGGTTCAGTCACATGACCCGTGACTTGGCAGCCAGCGACCTCTTCAAACCCCCACGCACACACCCAACGTGTCAAAGTGACAGCACTGCCCCTCACACACACACACACACCCTCTTCAGTGGCAGTGGGTGTGGTGAAAAACACGCTGCCGTCTTACAGCATTTACCAGTTAGGGGACAAACTTTTTTTGTGGTTGCCTAGCAACGCGTAGAAATTACATTTATTGGTTAACGTTAACGAAGACCAAATTAATGTGTGTGTGTGTGTGCATGACGCATTTTGAATCTGACCCGATTCCTTTCAAAGCAGTCAGATTTTAGAACTGGTACAGGGTCAAAGGTCAAGGTCATCAGATCACCCCCATCGGAGCTAATATGTGTGGGCAGAGATTTGTGCCAGTTTAGAACGACACAAATACCGGATCTCACCAAGTTTACTGCTTCAGTGCTTTTAGATCTTTTAAAGCATTTTATACGTTTCAAAGGCTTTTACTGACTATTACATCGAGTTTGTGCAAACAGGTCATATTTTTACATTTTACATTTTTTCAGAGTTGCCCCCCCCCAATAAGGAACATGAAGCCTCTTCTGGCCAGGGCGTGGGCGTGCACACACACACACACAAACACACACACCGTCCCTCACAGCTACACCTACACTCGCAACAACATTCCTGTCGTGACCTCAGCTTCTCACTTTCCCCCCTGAAGGCGACGCGGCCCACCAGCAGGTAGACAGAGAGGCTCCGCCTGCAAGCCACTTCATGCAGAAAAATGCGTGTAGAGCAGGAGCCGAATAAAGAGAAAAAGAAACGACCGCATTTACGTCTAATGTATACGTCTTTTTTTTTTTTTTTTAAGAAACTGTTTTATTTAAATAATGCTGCCCCCGGGTGACGAGAGAGGGCGGAGCTCTCCGGGCGGAGCTCTCCAGGCGGGTCCGAGGTACGAACCCGCTACCGTTACACACGTCCAACTTCCCCAGTCTCGTCATACTGATCACCACTATTCTGGAAGATCGTACGGACCCGGCGTTTTTGAATAGGTACCCCGGCCTGGCGCTGTCCGGCGAGAGGGAGGGGCTCACCTGAGGGAGTACGTGTAGCCGGTGTTGTCCGGGCAACACTGCGGGGGGCTGTACGCGTGCAGGTGCGAGAAATCCATGTTCATTCTGCGGCCAGGCTGCACGGGTCAAAGGTCACGGGAGAAAGCACTTTAGGGCACCGTCTCACGGCGGAACAATAAACAATGACACACACACACACACACACGCACACACACACGTAGGTTCAGTCCGTCAGGAAACACTGGTTTGTATTTAACTAATGCAAATGACATTCGGCTCCCTCGCGCCACCAAAACGCCAGAGTTCACCTTCTGCCGCCCGCCTCCCGCCATGGCGTCCTTCGGTCTGGAGAGATCCGGCCGATGGAGGCGGAGCCCACCTGAACAGGCAGAGCCACGCCCAAACCGAGAATGCAAACAGGCCCGCCCATCGGCGAAATGAGAAAGACGTGCGCGCCTGTTCCCAATCACAACACACTTTCACAATAACTATTAAACTTTTCAGTTTTATGGCCCCGTCACACGAGTTAATTTATTCCAGAAAAAAAAAAAATGTAATTCAAGTTTCAAACTTAGCTCCGCCCATCATATCGGGACATATATTCAATCCGTTGGGCATTCACAGAGGCTCGTTGGTGATTATTATAAATTGATACGGGAGGGGGCCTAAATTGAATGTTAAAACGAGTACGTGTCGACACTGGGACACGTCAGTCAGTACTTGGTCAGAGATCCCACAAAGGCACAGTGGTGGCCTAACGGTTAAGGAAGCGGCCCCGTAATCAGAATCCCGACCCGACAAGGTGCCACTGAGCAAAGCACCGTCCCCACACACTGCTCCCCGGGCGCCTGTCATGGTGCCCACTGCTCACCAAGGGTGATGGTTAAATACAGAGGACAAATTTCACTGCGCTGTGCATCACAATCACGTCACTAAATTCTGACTCGCTCGGATATATTTCCACGACAACAAGTTTGGAACGAGACAGGCAGGTGGAGTCCCCATAATCCCTCAGTGGAGGTCACGCCTGTCGCCTTTTAACCTGCCGTCTAATGAACCTCGACAGGTCCCCAGACAGACTGAACCGTGTCACACACACACACACACACACACACACACACACACACACACAGCAGGTCGCCAGCAGCTCCTCCGTGCAGACACGCTCCACCAGCGGGGACGCGGGGTTTATTCCGGAGGCCGCGACGCGCTCCTGCGCCGAGGAGCTGCTCGGGACCCGCCGCGTCCAGCCCGACTTGCCCTTCTGGAGCGTCCAGGAATCGAGACGGTCCCCGGAGCGTAATCCCGTTATGCGACGCAGGTTCGGCGCGGAGCGCTGCGCGCATCGTGACGCGCCGGACGGCCGGGGCAGCGCGCACCGATCGCCGACGCGTAGGGGGGGGAACCCGCGGAACCGGCGGGGCAGGCGGCGCAACGCGGTGCACGAAAGTTGCGGAGTTGACGGCGCGATTCCCAGCCAGTGGCGCCAGCAGAATTCCAAAATGGCTTCCCAGACGTAACAAAGCCAGAAGGATCCGTGCGCGGAGGCCCCGCCCACCCCAGGCGCGCAGCCGTCCGTCACGCCGCAGCTTTGAAGCGATTGGCGGAGAGTTGCGGCCCCGCCCACCAAGCTCCTCCCCCCGAATAAATCGCGTTACGGCGAATTAAGCCCGCGCGATTTACTAGAGCAAAGTGGGATAATTTGCCATAAAACACCACGCCGGGGGGGAAAGGAAAGGAAGATTATTCCTTCTACGAAACTCACCGCCACATTTGTTTTTACATTTACATTTACAGCGTTTACCAGACGCCCTTATCCAGAGCGCATTACAATCAGTAGTTACAGGGACAGTCCCCCCACTGGAGACACTCAGGGTTAAGTGTCTTGCTCAGGGACACGATGGTAGTAAATGGGGTTTGAACCTGGGTCTTCTGGTTCATAGGCAAGTGTGTTACCCACTAGGCCGCTACCACCTACTTGTGGTCAATAATTTCAGTCCTCAGTCTACTGCATATAACCTTCTTTTCATATTATGCTCAACACTGCATACAAATTTACATTTACAGCATCTACCAGAAGCCATCATCATCAGCAGTGATTGGGACAGTGCCCCTGGAGACACTTGTTCAGGGACACGATGGTGGCAAGTGGGATTTGAACCTGGGACTGATTAAAATAAACCAGTCCAAAAAATGTTAAGACCTCCAACTAAGACCAAATAATTGTGTTTAAAGTGAGCGTTAAGCCCAGACACAGAAAGCAATTTAAGCCAGAGGGGCTTAATTCAAACAGGCTATGCAGCTCCTCGTCCAGGCAGTGGTCATCTTTAAACTGGACTATTGTAACTCTCTCCTGGCTGGAGCCTCTGCAGTCACCATAAACCACTCCAGATGGTCCAAAATATGGCAGCCCGCCTCATCTTCAACCATCCGAAACATCCCCACGTCCCGCCTCTTCTCACCTCTCTCCACCGGCTCCCGGTAGCTGCTCACATCCAGTTTAAATCCTTGATGCTGCCTACAGGGCTGTAAATGGAAGTTCTCCCTCTTACACCAACACACTACTAGCCAGATACACTCCTGCACGCCCTCTCAGATCTGCACATGAAACAAGACTAAAAATTCCCTGTTCATGGGGTCTTAGGTCCCAATCCACTCTGTTCTCCTCTGTTGTCCCTGGCTGGTGGGACAACTTGCCCGGCTCCATTCGACTACCACCTTTAAGAAGCAGCTGAAAACCCACTTGTTTAAAAAGTATTTCAGAAGAGTCCAACACACACTCACACACGATCACAAAAAAAAATAGTCTAGCACTTAACAATTCCCCTGCATGTTCTATTCCTCACAAGTTAGGCCTTATCAGGGCTCTTAGTTTTTTTAAACTCAAACTCTATGGAAACCGAATGAGAATTGCTGGTGTCTTCCTCTTGTAAGTCGCTTTGGATAAAAGCGTCTGCCAAGTAAAGTAACTCCATGCATCCAAATTTTAACGAATAGAGTGACCAGAAAGCATCAATCGCGTCATCACTTAACGAGGGTTTTCTTTATTCCACCGAGCGTGAAGTAAATAAAACAGAAAAGCCCACTAACCGTAACGAAACACCCAGGGAGTTCCTAAACGCAGCAGCGCCATCCAGCGGTGAGGAAAAGTAGCGTCAACGTGACGTTATTTTTCAGCTACTGCTTCCGACCAATCACGTTGCCGGTCACGGGAATCGATGTTGCCAGTTCAGCTTGTTGTAAGCGCCATTTGGCCATTAAATCGGCGATATGCAGACAAGTGAGTCTGAAAAACGTCGTAAGTGTACGTTCAAATGTAAACCGCATCAGGCACACAGCTACACGTAAAAAGTGAGACTCGCTGGACAAAGAAAGCATTTAGTTTCTTAAGCACCTCGACTTTCTGAAGAAGAACGACCAATTTCTCGTTCTCGCGAGATCTGGCAACCTCGGAATCCAACCAATCACGCCGGCCGTCATCGGCGGACAGCTCAAGTGAACCGAGAAACGGACGAATCGCTTCAGTTCGGTACGCTCTGTCAAAAGACTCGTTCTTCGGAACGAATCGTTCGCGAACGGCACAACGCGGGTGGACGGCCTTACCGCCAAAATGCGAACAACATGGCTCCGGTAGTAATAAAGTTCCGATAGCAGGAGCCCGCCACCGTGGCCCCTGAATCTCTCACGCCGGCACAGGACACCACTCCCTCCGGCTTAAATCAGCCTCCGAACTGGGCGCGTCCGGTGACTGGCGTACCTTCCGTCTCCGCCGTCCGCCGGAACCTGTCGGTTCGAGCCGGCACACTGGACTTTGGCCAATCCGGCCACTCACTTCCCGGCCAACCCTGCAGCCCGCCGCCTAGCAAGGCAGCTACGCGGAGTAAACTAGCCCGCCAGCTCCCGACTTCCAGAACTTCCTTACCGGGTCGGCGCCCGTCCATGGGCCGCCGGCGAAGTTCGGGCGACGGACCCGGAACGACGGACCGTCGCGTCCCGGCTCCTCACCCACCTTGGTCCCCGCGTCCCGCAGCGTCACACGGCCGAACTGGATAGGCCGAGGAGCATCACCTTTTCCACGGGTGGGACTGTGGGGGGCGGAGCCAGCGCGCTCCCGCACTGTACCGGGACACACGGAACGTTTACAGAACCCGCTGAAACTACGTCTTTCGATTATTTTAAGATTCCAAAAGATAACGTGCGTACTTGCATTTCATATTCCGGGCGAAAGGGCGTGTACTGTGTACCGAGGAGACAGGATCCGAGGGTAATCCACTGCGGCGAATCTATCGCGCGCCAGCTTTAGGAGGTTTACGGTATCCTCTGAACGCTCGTTGGTCTGTTAGGGAATTTCTGTGTTGAATTTCATTATCGGGCCTGGAAAAAAAAACAAGGAATATAATGAAGGACCATAGCATTTAAAATACAATTAAATGATATTATTAAAGAATGTGATGTTTTACATATGCAGTTATTCAAATAAAAGAAAGTTTCTTTGTTTGTTCATCCCTCATATGGACACTTTTTGCTGTGGTGTTTATGAATACATGTATTTAATCCGCACTTTCCACATCTTTCTGTTTACATTTGTCATTTTTGAGGCAGCATTTCTACCATAAATCAAATAAGGCCAAAACCAAACCACTATAGGTATAGTCAATAGCTCTCATGCTGTGTCCATACCTAACAGGCACAGATTTTACATCAGCATTATGAATTAATAAAGCTTAAAATCAGCAATCAAAGTTTCTCTTTTTCAACTCAAAAAATACATTCTCCATTCAGCCAATACATTCCAGGTAACACTAAGAAATAATTGTGAAACTGTCTGTGTCAATAAAACAATAAAATACATGCTTAATAACTGTTTCATTATCTCTGATAGTAAAACACACAGGTCAGACATACATAATCGGGGTTGTACTTTATGAGGTCTGACAAAAATACACTTTCCTAACAGCATATATTAACAGGCAAATTGAAACATTAATTTATAATAATATATTAAATTATAATAATTGAATTAGTGCTATTCAGTATTGTCCTTCACAGTCGCTTTTAATTCCAGGTCCGGTGATGAAATTCATCGCAGAACACAAAGTTTCCCTTAAATTGCAATGAGCGTTCAAATAATACCGTAAACCTCCTAAAGCTCCGGCGCGGAATTTTTTAAGTGCGCGGTTTGTTTCACCGTGTTCACGGGAATCCTGACCTGCGGAATACTTTAAGCTAAGGTCCAAAATCGGAGCCCTGCATGTCACCCTCGCTGCTAGGAGTGTCGCTAATTCCCCATGGGAACAGTACAAACCAGCCATTGGTGTTTAAGGGAGTCGCTGGGATCCCTAATGAGCGGCTGTCAAAGTCCGCTCATTGAACTTTGACCTTTTTCTCTACACACCACACATTATGTTGCCACATTATGACCCACTATTTATGAATGTTTCACATTCACAGTCTCTGCTATTATCTGTTTTATTACCAAAAGAACATGCAGTACGCAAAGCCTTTTACATTTGCATTTTACATTTAAGGCATTTGGCTGACACCCTTATCCAGAGCGACTTACAACGTGCTTCCATGTTACCATGGATGAAGTGATCAGTTCTGCTTCACTAGGACCCCCAACTATGAATACAAAAAAAGGGATCGAGATGTCCTGTCCGTTTCTAAAGTGCTCACGGGACGACTATGTGGCGTCGAACAGGGTGAGGCACAGACTGACAAAAAATGGGCCAATCGGATAGCAGTGCAAGTTTGTTTTTTAATACATTTTATTAAATGATCATTTGTACTGTATTATTAAATGATTTTTTAACATTTGTCTTATGTCAGTCCAGGTGTTTTAGATGTGTGATGCATAAGAAAGTCAAGGTATCTTCACCTTTTTTTTATATAGATTCTTTATTTACACCATTTTTTTTCACATCACTCCTTGACACCCGCCTCCTTCTCCCTTTCGACATCCGCATAGGTCCGTCTTGTTCTCCAACCTCCTGGATAAACCCGTCTGGGTCTTCTCTGGCTCCGTCCATGTTCTTCTCTCTGTGGAGCTTGTCTCTGTCCAGCCTTGATCTTGTACTGATTTCTTTTCTCCACGTTTCTTTGTGAAGATGCTCTAGTTTTATTTTCATTCCTGCTGTCTTCTCACGCTGGAGACCCTCCCTTTTGAGGAGGGTCTCCAGGGTTTCCTCAATCTCCTTACTATCATTGTATTATTTAGGTCCTGGAAATGTTTTTCCAGTTCGTTCCTCGTAGACAATATTTTTTTAGCCGATTATCTTTTATTAACAACGGTCCTGAGATTGGGCCTGAGCACTCAAATAAAGATATATATATATAATTACAATAAAAAATTTAAAAAGAATAAATAGACAAACTTCAAGCAAAAATATAAACTTAAAAGAGACATAAGTGGCCTATCCAACAAGACTCTGCCCTTATCAGAGCGCCTTCCAATCAGTAGTTACAGGGACAGTCCCCCCTGGAGACACTCAGGGTTAAGTGTCCTGCTCAGGGACACGATGGTAGTAATTGGGATTTGAACCTGCGTCTTCTGGTTCATATGCGAGTGTGTAACCCGCTAGGCCACTACCACCCTATTTTATTTGCTGGAACGTGTCTTTGTTGAGACTTTCTTTGCTCTCCAGCTGGTCACAGAACTTTGTCTCCAGGAGAAGCTTCTCTGCCTCTTCCAAGCATTCTCTTTCGGCTTCAAGCTCTCTTTCAGCGTTCTCTCTTCTACTCTGCTCAACTTTCATTTCCATTGTTCCTCCTCCTGCTGAAGCTTCTCTTCATAAAGAGCCTGCTCACTCTCCAGATGCACGTGGAGCTGTCTGGCCATCTCCATCTGCTTACCAGTCTCTCCTACATCACAGAAAAGTCTTTCTGCTTCTTCACTGCGGCATATCTCCATGCTGAGCTGTCTTTTGAGCTCCTCGTATCTCAGACGTTCATGGTTTGTTTCCGCTTCCAGTTCTTCTCTTTTTTTTCTCTCAGAAGGACATGAATGGAAATGTTTCTATCTCTCATTCACTTCAGGTCTCCAGCAAGAGCCAGATTGTTCTCATGCACCACATGAAAACCCACCATCAGTACATCATTAGCAATCCTCAACACCCGCTCCCTTTCTGCATAATGTTTCTTTTCCTGGAATCTCTCCATTGTCTTCTCTAGCCTGTGGATCTGTTCTCTCAAAGAATCCATCTGACCCAGCTGATCTGATTCCAGGTCGGTCATGTTGGTCTCAGCAGGACGTTCCGTCCAGCCGTGGAAGTGCTTGATCCAATTAACAAACTTCTTCCACAACTTCATCACTGTAGCTCTGCACTGAACTCTTGCAGATCTGACAGGATTTGTTCCTTGAAGGTTCACTTCTTAAATAGAGAAAAACTGAAGAACTCATTTTTTCAGCCAATCAGATTGAAGAACAAGAGATTAGGAACAATCAGATCGGCCAAACACACGAACCACATGATCAACAGCCAATCACATTGAAGCAGTTCAGAGACCAGCGCTTTGTCTTAAACATTCACCATTAAAAGTAATTAGATCTGTAGTGTTTTATGAATCTGGGTTGGATGGGATTTAGTTGAACATGCGCAGACGTGGGGCATTTTCGAAGCTGGACGCCGGGTGGTGTCTTTCGTCGACATCTCGCCCGACGAATGGGGCAGTGGTGGCCTAGCGGTGAAATTATGAGGTCAGAAAGACCCGTCTAGGGTAAAAACCTTCTGCTCCGTGAGGATCGAGGCGTGGAAAGACGCGACATGTGCTAAAAGGAAAGTAAAATGAACCGAAAAGGCTGCCGAAGATAACCCGTTAATTCAAGCTGGAGTAGTTTAACTAGCCAAGCTAAACAGACGCTATGCAACATGTGCTGCGTTAAGAACAGGTGTTCTGTCGTTTCATCCTACTTATCGAAACGTCCTACCATATGTAACTGCGCATGCGCACGACCATAAACGCGTTCTGCCATCGCACGGTTTTCAAAGTTTAGTGCTTAAGTACTTAAAGGACGACACGGTATGTGCAGCACAAAATACTTCTGACCTAACAGAACATACCTGTGGTTTTCGGACAATAAAGTGTCATAATTAACATTCCAACAGGTAAAACACTGGCGGTAGGACAATCTGTCGGGTGTTTCTGAGCCATCACAACATACTACTTGTGGTTTATGGACAGTATAATTGTATAATTATTATATAAACAGGTTGCGCATCGCATTTGTACAGCTAGTAGGAACAGTCGCAATAAAAATATTCTGCGGTAGGAAATTCTGACACGGTCGGACAATTCGACAGAACACCTCAGCTCGTGGGGAAAGAGCCACTTTATGGTTCAAGTTGGCGCTCTTATACAAAGACAGGGAATGGAAAGTGGAGATAAAAGGTGCCTCGCTCTTAATGCACGATCGTGTGGGGTGTGACAGTTTAGTGGGGCAGTGGTGGCCTAGCGGTGAAGGAAGCGGCCCTGTAATCAGAAGGTTGCCGGTTCGATTCCCAATCCGCCAAGGTGCCACTGAGCAAAGTAACGTCCCCACACACTGCTCCCCGGGCGCCTGTCATGGCTGCCCACTGCTCAGGGTGATGGGTTAAATGCAGAGGACAAATTTCACTGTGTGCTGTGCTGCTGTGTATCACATGTGACAATCACTTCACTTTATTTTTAGTGACCTTATGAAAGCTCAGAGCAACATTACGGAGTCCATGTTGTACAAGGTAGAATTGGAATGTTTTTATGAAAATGCATATCTTATTCTGAACGCATGACTCTTTGATTAGTCAATATATCCCGTATTCATGTCTTTTGCATGTAGTTTCTTCTAATATTTGTAGATAATATTGAATGACATGAGCTCAAATTCTAATATGTTGCAGCTTCAAGACGTATTGAAGGCTATGAAATATACAGGCATGCAGAGCAGACTGGACATAATGTCTACAAATCGAAGTAAAGATGTATTAACACATGAAACCAAAAGAGGGTCGAGGCCCGCGGGTCCTGAAGAACACAGAACCATCCAGACGGGTCCAGGAAGGTGAGTCCTGGTGGTATCTGGGTTCTGATTGGATGTTAGGAGCAGAGTCAGACAGGCTGAGGGTGTAGAGCGGATGATGTTGAGCTTTTTGACAGCCACACATTTGTTAAGCTGCTTACATTCCGCGCTATCACAAAGCAGCTTAGAGGGTGGTAGTAGTCTAGAGAAAGTGAAGGGATTGTGATTCACTGCAGGTGAAATTAACCATCAGCCATGACAGGCGCCCAGGGAGCAGTGTGTGGGGACGGTACTTTTGCTCAGTGGCACCAGGGATTCGAACCGGCAACCTTCTGTTTACGGGGCTGCTTCCTTAGTTGTATAAGAATCAGAAGCGCACAAAGACCCAGGTTCAAACCCCACTTACTACCATCGTGTCCCTGAGCAAGACACTTAACCCTGAGTGTCTCCAGGGGGGGGGCCTGTCCCTCGTACCGCTCTGGATAAGGGCATCTGGTAAATGCTGTAAAAGTAAAATGTAATGATTCATTTGAATTGCATGTGAAGACGTTGATTGGGCAAAATACAAAACAGGACGCAAATAAAAAAAATTTTTGGCCCAATTTGACCGTTTTCCATTTTGAGTTTCATAAACTCATGGAATTTTCCCCATTGATGGACCTGAACCCTTGTGTTAAATAGTTTTGAAATAGAACTTGTGGTCCATTTAGATGTTTAGTTGCTTCACTTTAGATGCTGAATTTTTTGGCTCGGATTCTGCCGTATTTGTGTGTTGGTGCACAGCAGAACAGCTCCTTTGCGAGCATCCGTTACTTTATTTTCAGAAGAGTAGGAGGAGTTTGAGAACTTCTAAATCGTGCATCACCTGGCCTTTCCTGACCATCACTGTGAATAAATCATAACTCAGGAAAATAGTCAAGTTCTGGAACGTTGGCAGAAGGTGCAACATTTTGCCTGCAGCTGTATGCTTATGAGATAAGGCGCCGCTCTGCGACTGAAAGGCCGCTATTGGGACTGTAATTGGTCTCGGAGTATCAGATTACATAAAGACTTCCAAAACTTCAACAGCAATAACAGTAATTATTCTAATGTACAGCATACCATACACATACAGTTGAAATAAAAAGTTTACATACATTTTTTTATTACTTTCTTCAGTCAAAAGTTCACATATATTTGCTTATTATTTGGTAGAATTGCCTTTAAACTGAATGACTTGACGCAAACGCTTTGGGTATCCAAAAAAAGTCACAAATCTAAAACATCTTTCACACGTTATTTTGACCTTTTAGCAAATAGAAATTATTTTGGGAATCCGAACGGGAATATTATGATTGTTAGAATATTTGTATAATTCCTGTGCTTGTTGTTACCAGCAGTATTAGGATATTAGGAGTTTTCTTCTTCATCTTTAAGACAATAGTGCCACCTAGTGGGGTTTAAAAAGTTCATGATTATGTGCCTGGTTAGTATCAGTTTGTGTCCAGTGTAGAAGCTGCATATTGACATGAGAAGTTCATACCTTCTGAACGTCTTTTTGTCATTAATTTCTTGGCCAAACCCTCGGGTTCGAATCCCGATCTGCCAAAGTGCCACTGAGCAAAGCACCATCCCCACACACTGCTCCCCGAGCGCCTGTCATGGCTGCCCACTTCTGACCAAGGGTGATGGTTAAATACAGAGGACGCATTTCACTGTGTGCACCGTGTGTTGTGCTGCTGTGTATCACATGTGACAATCACTTCACTTTCTCTGAAGGCCGGTGCCTTCCTGGTTTGTAAGTTTAAAAGGAATTCAGTATAATTCTTGCTGGAATGCATACAATTAACCTCACCAGAAATACAGTCTGTACACAAATACAATATAAATACTAAGCATTATAATGGCATTATGAAACGTAAGTGAAAAAACATGGTATGAAACACAACAAATAGCAAGAATACGTGTTGTGGAGGTGCAATATGGAATTTGGAATATAAAAAGGAACAGCAATGAGGTTGTGCAGAGTGCCCCATGGTGTCTGCGTCCCTCTGTCCACACCAGGAAGTGAGGATGGACTCCACAGGGCACCTGCAGAAGCTGGTGAAGACTTCCAGCCCGTCACACAACGTCACGCAAGGCGACCTCAAGGGTACAGGGGGTATTAAAGAGTACTGCAAACAAAATGAATGGCATTCTCAAATGAAATATGGAATTATGCAATCCAGAAAAATAGGAGAAAGACCTGCAAATGTGACGTGTTGCTCTGCAGTAGAGCCAGTGACACAATAGCGGTCTCTTGTCTAAAACCTGTCTTTCGTATTTGTAAAGAATGGTGTTCATATTTACGGATTGTGGTGAATTTTTTTTCTAACTCCATATTAATTTTTTTCGAACTCCATATTAATCCATATTAACTTTAAACATTAACATTAAAAAATCCTCCAGAATGAGGAAGCAGGAGGGTGTGCGAGAGCCGTCAATCATGCCTACAGGCTCCTCCCACTTTTAAACTTTGATTATAAAAACAACATTACAAAACATCAAAATATGGCCAGCTTTCTGTTTAAGTTAAATCCGCATCTTTTGGACAAAAGCTGTTTTACTGGTGGGGGCCAAACAAAGGTCGTGACATTTCATGTGCCCCTGTCTGTGTGTAGACATTCGTAACACACACACACACACACACACACACACACAGACGTTATGTAAGTGGACTGACAGTAGGTTCCTCCTATAAAAAAGCAAGATTATGAAGTTATAACTGTACTGTCCTAATCCCATCACATCTGTCACTTCCATTCCAATCCCACGATGCTCTTTGTGTGGCCGTGATCCTCCGCCATTTTTCAATCTTCTTTATAAACCCAATTTTTTCTTGCCCGATGTTTTTGGTCTGACCCTCTTGGTACCTCCCTCTCATCTCGTCCCGCTGCACCTCAGGCGTCTCCTGCCCTCCCCAGACCTGTCACTCTAACATCTGATAATGCAGGACCCTGGAACCCGGGCCCACGGGCCATGTGACCTCTGGATTAGAGCTCTTACGCAAACAGATTTCAGACCTATGCAAATGTGTGTGTGTTACACTGACACAGAGTTTGCAATGTTAATGTCACACAGCGCGATGGCTTTATATAATACACACACACACACATCATCCCTCCGCAGTCTCTGCTGCGCTTTGTGACGTAACCGAATGCCATTATTCCATAATGAGTTTTGTCTGTTTAACACGCGGCAGAAACTCCGTCTCCGTCCCTCAACTTTTTTGGACTGTTCCGCATGGCCCCGCCCACGCCCACCTCCACACCCCTCCCTCTCCCTCCATCCCTCGCTCCCTCCTTCCACAGCCGCTGGCCGCAGTCCAACGGGAGCCGGCGGAAGGACGGACGCGAGCAGCGGGTGCCAGGTTGGTTCTCCAGACCTTCTTCCAGACGCGAGGAGCCTCCGCAGACCTCATCCAGGGAGCCAGTCGGCATGAATCTGGGACCAGCCTGCATCTTCCTGAGAGGGAGGAAAATCGTCAGTCCTCTTCTTTTTTACCTTTCTTGCTTGACTGTGTCTTGACTGCTCAGGCCAGGTGGTTTAATGTGACGGTTCCTTCATGGACGACGAATTAAAAAAACGTCTGAATTGCTTTGCAGGAGCGATCCCTCGCCGATGACGAAATAGAAGGTAAAACGCAGCACGTCGCGTTTAAAACAGACACTTCTGGTAAAACTTTCTTCTGACGGTGAAGGTCCTGTTTTGCACAGAGCTGCGCGAGGCGTTTCAGGAGTTCGATAAGGACAAGGACGGCCTGATCAACTGTAAAGACCTGGGGAACCTGATGAGGACCATGGGATACATGCCCACCGAAATGGAGCTGATCGCGCTGAGCCAGAACATCAACATGAACCGTGAGCTGAACCTCCAACGCGTCTCTGTCTCTCTGACATGGGTCTTACACAGGTTCTAAATGTCTCTCTCTCTCTCTCTCTCTCTCTCTCCTTGGGTCAGTCGGAGGTCATGTCGATTTTGAGGACTTCGTGGAGCTCATGGCCCCAAAGCTGCTGGCTGAAACTGCAGGAATGATTGGACTGAAGGAGCTGAGAGATGCCTTCAAAGAGGTCAGGGTCTGCCTGTGCACCCGTGTACTTCCTGTGCACGTCTACAGCGTGATAAAGTGACCGTACCTGTGTGCGTGCGCGCAGTTTGATATGGACGGCGACGGCTCCATCACCATCGAGGAGCTTCGTAACGCCATGGGGAAGCTGCTGGGCGAGCAGACCAACAGGAAGGAGATCGAGGACGTCGTCAAGGAGGCTGACAACAACGGCGATGGAACGGTCGACTTTGAGGGTGAGGAACGTGACGCACCGGTGTATCAACAGAATGACAATATCGTAAAAAAAAAAATGTTTAAATATAATTTAAAAATGTCTTTTTTGAAAAACCTTCATCCATCATTTGCTGGTTCATGACCTTCACTGCTCTCATGCTGAAGCGCCTGTCTGTCTGTCTGTCAGAATTTGTCCGGATGATGTCAAAATGAAGAGGAGCGCAGGAGCCCGCGGGGGGAAGAGGAAGGAGAGGAGGAGGAAGAGAGGAGGTCCGGAGTCGTACAGGGACTTTTGTCATTTTGATACATTTCTACAGTTTTTACACTTTCCAGACGAACACGACCAGCAGCAGAAAATCATCTTTTTACTTGTAAATACGCAGGACTGAATAAAGTTGAGATTAAAAAAAGTGAAATTGAACGTCCGGCTGCTCTTTTTGTAAACCGTGCGCTCAGGGACCTTATCAGATTTGACGTGGAGGAAATGAAACTCGTCTCTGACCAGGCCAAGCTTCCGAAAAAAAAGGTAATTCATAAATAAAATAAAATAATGCATATGCATAAACAACCGAAGACATAATCGGCCTCCCTGAGTGGATTAGTCCAATCTTCATAATCTTCATCATGCAGCGCAGAGACGAGCAGATGGTTGGGTTCAAAGAAGAGGAAAAAAAAGAAAAACTTTCAGAAAATCTCTCATTTTGGAATTAAATATAAGGGACGGATCAAATAAAGAAAAAAGAATTTTTGGCTTTTCTTCCTGTGGAAGCGGATTAGCGTTGGTGTGGGAGTGGGTTTCCTTTCTCCGTTTTCTATCCACAGAGTGAAGGTGTAAGATCGTCCTCAACACGTTCCTCACACTGTAAATTGACTAATGAACGTGCAGGTTAATGGAATATTTGATAAAATCTGATAATTCCGCGGTGAACATTCCATAAATGTTTCATGCCACCATGACACCAGTTTAATCTCCATTAATCCCACTGCAATCCCCAAATTCCGGAATCATCAGCGTCTCTCTGCCCGAGTTATCCTGCCGGCCGGTGAATTAGCAGGGGAACCAACGCGTGTCACCACACAGCCAAATTGGATGGATTGGGATTAGGACTGGGATTGAAGGAGGGTCATTTGGAACATGGTTTATGGTGAATTCTGTTACTCTAAATCTGATCTGAAGGATTTGGAGTGAAGGGGTCACACAGTTGTATCCCGTCTTGGTGTTTTCTAGCAGACAAATGGAAAAAAAGATGGTTTCTTGGCTCAGAACAGAGATGTTTGGTTGTAAAACCATGATCCAGCAGCGGAAATCGGATTAACGGCGGATAACATCATCAATTTCATACCCAAAGCAGACCTCTTCTGCCGTTGTTCTATACATGATCCCAAGCTTTTGTAAAATGGATGTTCAATCGTCCTGTTGTGCACAAGTCACCAATGTTAATGTGAAGTTGTTCAGACAACAACAGATTTGCAGATGAGAGGGCAGTGACCTGGCAACGTCTTAAAGTAAACAGAAACCTTCTAGATTTGAGGAATGCTTGGGACTTAGAGTGGACATTCTGCACTTTTTCGTGAAACCATCGTCATCATCATCATCATCATTACTGCGCCTGCATGCCGTCCTCTTCTAACTGTAACTGACAAACGGCGCAGAAGGACAGCGGACCAGATTTCCGCTTTTTCCAAACCCCAACAGCGTCTGCTTGTCATTGTCATTTGTTGTACACACTGTTAAAAAAAAGAAAAGAAATTAAACTACTTTTATCAACCGGATGTGAAGCATTTTGGAGTTCTTCACAACTACATGGGTGTGAACTTGAAAGATCTTTGCAGCCGGTTGCCTGTTTTCCCAACTTGTTTCTTTTTACATTGTATTATGTATTTAACACTATTTAAATGATTAGATCTCAACCTTGCTTAGTAATATTTCAGTTTTAAATTCTGTGTACAGCATTAAATGCATCGTCTTCTGAAGGGAAGAAAGAAAAAGACATTAAAGGAGTGGCTTTGCTGTTGTGTCTTGAGAACATTGGCCAGATTTTTGCCACATACGAATCTTGTGGCTCTAATCTGGGTCGTGACCCCCACCTTTTGGGCTCATCCTCCACAAGGTTAATTGACAATGGCCACCTGTCTGTCACATCATCCAGGTCAGAGGTCATTCGCCTGCTCCTGTCTAGATCTTCTTCACCCTTCAGCGTCTGAGTCTCCCAGCCACATGGGCGTTAATAATGAAGACCGCCTGAGGGCCAGGGTGGGACGAGCGAATGCGTTTCAGCATTTCGGTGACGTAAGGATGCCACCACGGCGGCACAATCTGTTGGATGATACGCCAGGAGATAATAGGGACTATAATGGACCTCCTGGTTTCCTCTTAAGCCCTTTTCTGCTCACTTTCCAAGAAGATCTTAATCTAATCCAACAATTTCCGGTCCCACGCATTTTTACACTGCATGTGTGTAAGTGTGTGTTTGTTGTGTGTTGTTTTGTGTTGTTCTATTGTTTGGGTGATTGAACCGCATTTGTGTGACCCTCCTCCTCCGTACTTTTATAGCTCCCATTATATGTTAAAGGTCACCACCCACTGGCCTGTTCTTCAGTGGTCAGTTCCTGCTGACCACACGTGCTGAGTGATGAGAAGGACAGAAGATGACCAACACGCACTGCACATCAGCAGCTAGACTGTGGTCATCAGACGCCCTTATCCCGAGCGCCTTACAGCCAGTAGTTACAGGGACAGTACCCCCTGGAGACACTCAGCCTTAAGTGTCTTGCTCAGGGACACGATGGTGGGATGTGGGGTTTGAACCTAGAACTTTGTGATCTTCTGGTTGAGTGTCTTGCCCACTACCACGTTATATGATTTTTCTACTACTTTGTGTACAGTAAGACGTCACCTTGTCCTCCTCCTCCTCATCTTGTGATCCTGAAAGCACGCCACGCTCATCGTCCCACGGATGGGGGATACGAACATCTGCCCAGCAACTTGGCCTCTTAATCTGTTTTGATCACATGTGACCTCTGCAACTGACCTTTATGGCAGCAGCAAAAAAAAAAAAAAAAAAAAAAAGACTTGCACCCTGGTGTCTCATTTAACATCTGATCTGAGGCGAGTGATTATTCATCATATCGCATCAGGCCTAAATGAAGGTTCAATTAACATGGTAATCAGA
Source organism: Denticeps clupeoides (assembly GCF_900700375.1). Lineage (NCBI taxonomy): Eukaryota > Metazoa > Chordata > Actinopteri > Clupeiformes > Denticipitidae > Denticeps > Denticeps clupeoides. The sequence continues at coordinate 2,291,897 of NC_041713.1, read as the reverse complement.
ATAAATCCAGGCTGCAGATTATCCGCAGATGGAGGATTAGGTCCCGCGCTGTCGCAAGGTCAGTTTTACATCAATAAATATATAATAAAGCATCTGATCATCTCCAGCCCAAAACCTCCAGAGTCCTTCTGCTGCCACAAATAATTGAATAAATAATAATAATAATAATAATGGTCCCCCAGGTTGCTCTGCAACTCACACACAAATGAAAAGAAGGAGCCGAGCTGGTAGTAATTACAGTCAATCGTGTTTTAATTGGTTGGTTGGTTGTTACAGTATCGTAAACTGGACCAGTTGCCACCCAGAGGACGGGTCAGCAGGGAGGGGCCTTCTTTTCTCAGTTGGGTTAAAAATGATTGACATGTTAATCGATCAGAAAGGGCGTAACCGTAAAACTCGAAAGCTGTTCATGAGCAGTGAAATGACGTCTTCATTAAAAAAAAAAAAAACTCAAACAGGAACCTGTCGTCAGTATCAACATCATGGCAAATATGAAACAAAGAGACTCAAAAAAGCTAACATTTACAGCTCACGGGACATCTTCAACTTCATCATCATCGTCTCCTGGTTTATACTGTAGCACTGTGACGATGTGAAATGTGCAGTGTACATTTTACTCATCATCAATATTGGATGCAGGGATGAAAATTTTTTTTTGACGATGATGATGAAAATGGAAGAGTGATTCCTGCTTTATTATCTTTATTTTATTTGTTTAAAACATGAGGCGGTGAGGAGCAGCTGTATATAAAGATTTATAAAGTTCAGTAAATCTCTTAGTATTTTCTTTACGTTTCAGATATGTGTGTAGTGTTCCTATGATTTTTTTTAAAAATGAAAATAATAATAATAATAATAAAAAAAAAAATTCAATTAAAAAAAAAAAAAAAAAAAAAAGCTGATGGCTGCTAAAAGGACCCAAAAGACAGTAAAACGGTTCTAACACTGAAGTAGAGAATTTGGCAGCAAATGATGAGGTTTTCAGTCGATCGCAAAAAAAAAACAAAAAAAACACACACACACACTCTCTCTCTCCTCTCTCTCACACACACACACACACAAACAATTCTCATGCTACAGTGAACACTTCTAGAGAATGGATGAGTTTTCTGGTTGAAAGGGCTTGGTGAGGTGGCACGCTGTGATTGGCCGAGCCCTCGGCATCGTCCCTCTCTAGTCCTCTCCAGCCTGCATCCCTCGGACTGATCCCTCGTTCCGCATCTGAAACCAAATGGCACACACATCCCAAATAAACCGAGCTGAACGAGACCAGGCCAGGTGGGATTTGGACGTGGACCCGGCCCCGCCCGCGGTCACCTGGTCCAGTTCCCGCTGCGTTTCCTCCTCCATCCGGCGGATGTCGTCCATGGTGAGGTCGACCCAGCGGTCCAGCCAGCAGAAGAGCTGACGGTGGAAATTAGTGAAGAGTCTCTTCTCCTGCTGCTCCGGAAGACAGAGGGCGGGAGCTATTACAGGTCTAGACGCAGGGCTCTTACACATTTTTTACAAAAGAAGGGACTATAAAGCAAATTTGTGAAAATTAAGTCAAATTTACAAAAAAAAAATGTTAACCACATTTACGACAACCCTGAAAAGCGTAACTTAAATGGGAGGCAACAAATATGAATAAGTAAAACTGATCTTAAAAATGATCATTAACACTACATGACAAGTTTACCCAGCTACTTTGCTACATTGGGGACACGGAACGAAGAATGGCAGATGTGACCAAAGGTTACGGAAGGAACACAAAGACCCTTTATTAACATTTTGTTACTGTACCAGCACGCTTTGCACGTGCTGCGAGCGCTAGACTATGTGGGACAAAAGAAATGACTTAAAAAAACAAGCGGGTTGGATGCAAATAGTTGAATGTTGCGATGGGGGTTAAACACAGTTTAGTGCAGGTGGGCACAGTCTCCGTTGTACCACGTAAAGCTGGCAAAAATATTACAGCCTGGGCTAGTTTTAAATGTGCCCTTTCACGAAAATGTGACTGTGAGATAATTTCACATTAATACGCCTTCCTCGAGCCGGTCTACGGTGCTGCAGCAGCTAGAAGTGGCGACAGGTGTAAAGAGCGTTTTGGTCGTTCTGCTTCACTGTTCAGAGAGCAGCAGCTCGGATCTGGAATTTGTCCCCTTATGACATCATGAGGGGAAAGGCTACCTCCCATTTCTCATGCTTTTTCCACCTAGAGAATTTCCCACCCCTCCCCTAAAACATTATCTCCACCGACCGTCATGGCTTCCAAACATGTAAAGCATTGAATGATTGGATGTAAAAATTATCACAAATGTATTTTTCTTGTTCAGGTCATGCGAGAACCGGCGGGTTCATTTTATCGTTTCTGGAAAAATGGCGGCATGACTTCCTGTCTGCACAAAACATTGTGGTTGGTGGATGGTGTTGATGACGTCAGTTCCGCGAATGCCCGCTCCACCTCTATAGGCTGCTCTCCTCCTCGTCCCGCCTCTCTCCTCCTCTTTAGCATTTAAAGCTACAAACACCGAAATGGCGCGTCCTAGGAAATCTCATAGACCGATACAAAAGCAAAAAAAATTGCTTTAAATGTTTAGCTTTTTGCGTTTAAACTTTGTAGTTGTAAATGTAGAAGAATGTTTCTGGCACATTCTTACAGGAATTCATTATACATTGATGTACATTCCAAAAGTTTTCAAGACCTGGAAAATTCTCTTTACAAATTCCATGACTTTTCCAGGTTTTTAATGAGCGTAGGAACCCTGTAGAAGGGTGAGAATCGCCTTGGGAACATGGCTGGTAGGGACAGCGGGACGATGGGTGTGGCTGGGCACTGACCTTATGAATATAGCTCTCCACACGGCCCTGCAGCCCCCACCAGCGGAAATGGACCGTCACCAGCTTATACGCAGTCATGTAGGGACAGTTACTGTTGTGGAGCTCCTTCTGTAGACAAAAAAAGCGGCGAATTACCTTTTACAACTGAAGCTGGATTTGATTCAAGGAGCCGAGAGCCAGAATAAACATGAATTTCTAATAAAGCTCAAAACCTCCGTCTCTTATTGAAAACAGGCCACTCACCTTCCATCCTGGTCCTAAAGGTCCTCTGCCTGTCTTTTCCGAGTGAAAAAGAGCTGGGTCCTCGTCGGGTTTGTAGTCCTGAACGTCCGAGGGAGAAAATGAAAGGAAAATGAAGAAGCACCAAAGAGAACCTGTTCCAGGGGGTAGTAGCCTAGTGGGTAACCCACTCGCCTATGAACCAGAAGACCCAGGTTCAAACCCCACTTACTACCTGAGCAAGACCTAAATTGCTCCAGGGGGGACTGTCCCTGTAACTACTGGTTGTAAATTGCTCTGGATAAGGGCGTCTGGTAAATGCTGTAAATGTAAATGTTCCAGCACTTCTCAGATGTTCCTAACAAGTAGTATTTAGAGGGACAGTCCCCCCCTGGAGACACTCAGGGTTAAGTGTCTTGCTCAGGGACATGATGGTAGGAAGTGGGGACTTGTGCTCTTCTACAGGCGAGTGACTTACCCGCTAGGCCACTACCAGACCAGTTCATCTACTCACCATGTCGTCCACCTGAGATCGGTCAGCGATGTCGATGGGGACGACCTCCGTCTCCTCCCACTCCTCAGGAGGGAGTCCATGAGGCTGCAGACGGAACGAAGGGCCACGCAGCATAAAAAGAATGTCACCGAAACCACGAACAGAGTACGGTGCGAAACCAAGACTCACATTATCAGTTGTTCCCATGTCTGGTTTGTGCCAGGTCTCAATCTTGATGAAGAAATCCTCTTTCATGTATTCATTCTGCAAAAAAGAAAGAAAGAAAAGAAATAAACCAACATGCTTGATGCCTAAACTTGGAGAACATCCATAATGAGAGACTAGACCCACCGTAACAACTACGATCATCCGCCAGACAGGGAGAATATTCGGGGAAGGGGGGCAGACAGAGGAAAGGAGGTGAGACACATCACTTCAAAATAGTCACTTATGGGTTTACCTATGGATTAATCTATGCGTGAATCTTTATTTTGTTATTATTATGCTACTGTAAAGGAGGCCATGTGTTTTTAAGAACAATAATTTTAACTAAACCAATACTGCACCAGTGATCTTTTTTTTCTCAGTATTCCAAATGACTCTAGACTAACTAGTGAACCAGCCAAAAACGTTTTAAAATTCTAATATTTAAAATTAAGGATTTGGTACAAACTCTCACTCACTCGCTCTCACACACACACACACACACACACACACACTCTCGACACTAACTAGTGCGACAGTAGGGGTAGGCATTCCAGGCTTTCTCGTGGAAAACCAGGGCTCCTTCTGGCGCGAACATCTGGATGAAACTTGGCACCTTGCTGTAAGATAAGGTGACACTTTTTATTCAATTGAAACTGACAGATTAGAGAATATGCAGGTCATGTTAAAAATAACTGTACGTGTATTGATATAATATACAGTACAGGCCAAAAGTTTGGACACACCTTCTCATTCAACGGGTTTTCTTTATTTTCGTGACCATTTACGTTGGTAGATTCTCACTGAAGGCATCAAAACTATGAATGAACACATGTGGAGTTATGTACTTAACAAAAAGTGGAGACCTGGACTCCACAGTCATCGGACCTGAACCCAAACGAGATGGTTTGGGGTGAGCTGGACCAACAAGTGCTAAACACCTCTGGGAACTCCTTCAAGACTGTTGGAGAAGCATTTCAGGTGACGACCTCTTGAAGCTCATCGAGAGAATGCCAAGAGTGTGTAAAGCAGTAATCATATAAACATATAAAACATGTTTTCACTTATTTCACCTTTTTTTGTTAAGTCCATAACTCCACATGTGTTCATTCATAGTTTTGATGCCTTCAGTGAGAATCTACCAACGTAAATGGTCATGACACATCAAATGAGAAGGGGTGTCCAAACTTTTGGCTTGTATTGTGTGTGAGTGTATACAAGTACAGAGCAGGGCGAGATGGGCGTGGCACGGCACCCACCTGTGGATGTGGTAGATCTTGTGGGTGTACTGGCCTTTCTCGCCGTCCTTCTCGTACGGCTCATTTCGCAGGACCTCGATGCCCTCTCCGCCGCCCGTGTTGTTCTTGCTGGCCTCGGCCACGGAGTAGAGCTGGCCGACCTGGTACTGTGGTCGCGGGGTGGGACAGCAGATGATGTCAGGAAATCACCATGTACAACAGGCACGTCTGTATGAATGTTACATAAGCATGCGTCCCTCACCTCTTCTACTGAACATGGCAACACCACTTGGCTATAGAAAAAAAGCAAACAAACAGAAAGAAAATGGATTGAAACATATAGAGCCCATGTTGTTCATGATAGTAGTGGACACCCACCGGCCGGCACAGCACCGCCCGGCGGAAAGTGAACCGAGCTCGCCGGCCACCTCTCTGCGCGAAAAGAAGCAGAAAGACGCGCGAACGCACGACGACCGGGGGGGAAACCAGCGGCCGGCCGCCAATTAATCAATTAGAATAAAAGAGAGGGGCAACCAGCGCGGCTCGGCAGGCGCCGCCGGCATCAAAGCAACCCCGGGCCGCGCCCGAACGGCGCGTTTACCGTCGGGTGGCGCCCGACGCGGCCAGCGCGGCGGAAATACTCACTATTCCTTTACGAGTACCATCCCGAATCCGCGAAGAACCGCACCGTCAACAGCGGGTCCGCTCGCCGGAAATGAAGCGGGGGGGGCTTCCGCCGGCGTCACTGCGCATGCGCGCCGAAAGAGGCCATGTTGGGAGGGGCGTCTTCAGGGCGCGTCAACATTCACAAATAACCATCACACCGTTCACAAATAAGATTCGCAAATATAATTTATGACTTACAAACAAATGTAACGCTGTTTACAAATATATTTCTCGACTCAAGATTCACAAATATTATTTATTACTTACAAACAAACGTAACGCCGTTCACAAATACATTTCTCGACTCAAAAATTAGTTAACTCAACCCTATTGACTCACTTTCAAAAGTCAAATTGATGTTCTGCTGTCTTTTTTTTTTAAGTGAAGTGATGTGAAGTCACGTGTGATACACAGCAGCACAGCACATGGTGTACACAGTGAAATTCGTCCTCTGCTTTTAACCATCACCATGGCGGATCGGGATTCGAACCAGCAACCTTCTGATTATGGGACCTCATCCTTGACCGCTAGGCCACCACTGCCCCTGTCAGAGCCACCGACGAGAAATAAAGAAGACAAACACATACTGTATCGCAGCAACTGACTACACACACACACACCAGAAGACCACGAAGTTCCAGGTTCAAACCCCACTTACTACCATCGGGTCTCTGAGTGTCTCCGGGGGGACTGTCCCTGGACAAGGGCATCCGAAAAATGCCTTAAATATTAAATATCTAATAAATTTCGGTGTATATTATGTCAGTGGATTTCTAACTTTATTAAACTTGTGCTTCACGTGTCATTGTACGGAACAGCACACGTGTACTGCATTCTCTACCTATAGCAATAACTGTTTTTATTATACATTTTATCATCTGTCTTCTTTGCCAGACATAGACTTTGTGAGTCAGGGAATAAACCTGGTCAACTTCCTGCACGTTCCTGCATCCAACAACAACAACAACATTTATTTCTTATATAGCCCAAAATCACATACAGTATGTCTCAATGGGCTTTGACAGGCCCTACAGTTGACACCCCCCCACACTTGACCCTTCTGCACACAAGGAAAAACTCCACACAAAAAAAACTCTAGGAGAGAGAGAAAAAGAGAGGAAGAAACCTTGGGAAGGAGTGATACAGAGAGGGACCCCCTTCCAGGGTAGAGTGAGCCTGCAAATGGTGTCATCCTTAAAAGATACCTCTGGGGCTCATAGGTTTGAAAACAAATACATTAACCAAATTATGAAACAATATTACCAAAATCTTTACTTGTCTCAATGCCACTCGACAGAGCAACGAATTAATTTCTTTCTTAATAAAATTGGACTGCCATCTCTCACATTCTCAAATTCTTCATTGCATAAAGTCTTTTAGAGGAGGAAAGGCCCCTGGGCCCGATGATTCTTGAATTTAATGAAAAATAATGGGAAAAGAAATAGCAGTTTAACCAAGATGAATATTCTCCCTCGACTACTGTACCCTCTTCAGGAAAATCTCTGCTCAACTGGAAAGCGCCTTTTCTAGATTTATATGGAATGGAAAAAAGCCTTGACAAAAGATCAAGTCTTTGCAGATGACAGTGGAATTGGGTGTATTAGCTATGTCAAACATCAAATATTATAACTGGGCTTGCCACTCCGGATTCATTTGGTAATGGTTTAGATCTTATTATGATCTGTGTCCTACTGATCTGTGTCCTGCTCCCCATTATCTGTCTGGAGCTTGTTTGTCTGTCCCCATAAATATGCTGATTCCTTGAGGAAAAATCCAATACTCTAGAATTCTATATAAGTTTGGCGACAGATGTTCAGATTCTTTGGGTGAGATGAGTCTATATTTATGATGAATCCAATATATTTTAATCGGGATTTTGCTCCTGACGTATATGGTATATGAAGGGGATTCGTGTACTACGGGACTTATTCCAGGATGGCTCTCTAATGTCCTTCCAACAGTTATGTAAGAATGGACATCACGGGAGCCTGCTTTTGTCTTGCATAACAGATGTCTGCAGGGGGAGGTGTGACATTCCTGTGTCGATGATTGTGTGTGAAGATTCAGCACCTCTGTTTTACCTGCCTTTTGTCTGACGGCAACGTGTGAAGTGTCAGCCGTCAGGACCGCCCACCCTCTTTGTCTTCCCCAAATGGGAGGCACCGGGGGCGTGACATCAGAAACAACAGGTTCTGATTGGTCAGTGACAACTTCCTGTAGGCCAGGGGTATAAAGGTCTGCTCACATGTGGAAAAAGGGACTCTGAGCTTTCTTGCTCAGGGGGTTTTCCATTGGAAGCTGGAAGGCTTCTGAGTCTTTCTCTGCCCCTCTTTTTCTCTTCTCCCACTTTACTCTTTCTTCTCATCTTTATTTTCTCTGTAACCTTGGTACCTTTTTACATGTAAAATTCACATGTAACTACAATAATTATTTACCGGTGTTAATAAATTAGAAACTGTTCATTTTTAACCTCTATTGTGCCATGCCTCTTTCTGCCAGGTAACATCAAATTGGAGTGGTTGAATACAGTGCTTTGTGTGGAGAGAGAAAGAGTTTTTCTACACACTCTATTCTCTTCTCCCACACCACATGGTCTTTTTTACCGTTACGACAGATGTTTGATCTTCCAAATCACTTGGATATCTGCATATTCGGCACTATGTTATTTCATAGCAAAAGCAGGTACCAGATTCCATAGCACCTAGCAGACTGGAGAGTTTAATTCTCATTTCATTTCTAGATTTTATTCCTTTGGAAGGTCTGGGTAATATTTATATAGGAGGCTATGAAAAGTGTCAGATACACTTTCGTCTGTAACCAGCTTAGAGAGACTCAATATGCAATTTTACATATAATGGCAGTATTAATGGATAAGATTGATCCCTCTGTGCCAGCTTTCTGTGTTAAATGTCACACAGAGTTGGGGACATACTTTCACTGTTTCTGGGAGTGTAAGCTCATTTCAAGATTCTGGAATTTTGTTGCTTATGACATCAGCACCATTCTTAAGATAAAGGTGGATCCTGGTTTAAAAGCTACTTGTGGCAAGAAAGTGGATTCTTATTAGATGGATAAAAAAACACTCCCCCCTCTGTCACACATCGGTATAGAGAGATTTATCATGAGAGGCTGCCGGCTGTGCTGGGGGGGTTAATATAAATAACTTTCAGAATGTATGGTTTCCCCTTTATAGATCACTTGTCTCCAGATGTCAGAGACAGAGGTGGTTACATTTCTAAAAAAAAAAAAAACGAATAAAGAATGGTCTTGGTTCTGTTGGGTTCTAGTGACTGTTCGTGTGTATTTGTTCTAAATGACATGTCTTTATTATAGTTTTTGTTTATTCTTTTATTTATGTATTTGTTTTTATTGCTTAAGGTGTTTTTGGATTTTGAAGTGAAGTGCTTGTACATCTATCCTGCAAATACTGAATAAAAAAGTAAAAAACAAAAATTATACATTTTATTATAAAACATAATGGAGGTCTTTGAATAAAGTTTTTGTTGTATTGCTATACTTTTATATTTATATCTGAATACATGCACTGTAATCATAGTAAAGACACAGGACAGGATAATAAAAACCCTGACAAATACAAATGCTTTGTTTTATGAAGGAGAAAAAGACAAGAATACAAAGAGTTCAAATGCAATCAATATTTTATTGAAGTCCAAAGACCAGCAATGAACAATAACAATAGAAGCACAGTATGCTCAGTCAAAACCTCCAAAGACCTCCTGGTCTGCAACGTGCATTAAATAGCCAAGATGTAGAACCGGCGGAACAGTTGTGACCACCAGGGCTCATGGGTGTTAAGAGCCCTTTCTGTGGCATATCAGAATGTGAATATTTGAATAGTTGTTGTATTTGCACACATTTTTAACTTTTTACATTCACTTTACTCATTAGCACACCATCACCCTACCTGTTACACATATTTTTTGTTAAAAACATAAAAGTGTAATATCTGGTTATGGTTTCACTGCATGTCATACAGTGACTGCGTACGTGACGAATAAAATTTGAATATTGCATTAATAGTAGCTATATCGTTAGAATGATTTAATGAATATCGATGAACAACTCTGCAGTTCAACATTGTTGTGTTGTGATGCACTCTGGTGAAGGCTCTGAGGAACACCGGTCTTCTGACGTCACGTATTTATAGATTTTTTTTTTGTTTTGTAATAGTTTTAATTTGTACTTTTAGTCCACCTCCTCAATGGTTGGCCCCTGGGAGCCGGAGCCGGCCCCGGCGCTCGCGCGCTGCTGGTCCCCGCAGCTTCCTGTTGGCGCCCCGCCCTGGTACAGCTTGGCGATGACGGGGTTGCAGACCTTCTCCAGCTCCTTCAGCTGGTGCTCGTATTCCTCCTTGTCCGCCAGCTGGTTGTTCTCGATCCAGGCGATGGCCTGGGCGCACTTCTCCAGGACTTTGTTCTTGTCGTCCTCGCCGATTTTGCCCTTCATGTTGTCGTCCTCCACGCTGCTCTTCATGTTGAAGGCGTAGGACTCCAGCGCGTTCTTGGCGGAGACCCTCGCTCGCTGGAGGTCATCCTCAGCTTTGTACTTGTCGGCGTCCTGCACCATGCGCTCGATCTCCTCCTTGCTCAGGCGTCCTTTGTCATTCGTGATGGTTATTTTGTTCTCTTTGCCGGTGCTTTTGTCCACCGCGGACACGTTCAGGATGCCGTTGGCGTCGATGTCGAAGGTCACCTCGATCTGGGGCACGCCCCGAGGGACCGGGGGGATTCCGGTCAGCTCGAACTTGCCCAGAAGATTGTTGTCCTTGGTCATGGCTCGCTCGCCCTCGTAGACCTGAATCAAGACCCCCGGCTGGTTGTCCGAGTAGGTCGTGAAGGTCTGGGTCTGTTTGGTGGGGATGGTGGTGTTGCGCTTGATGAGGGCCGTCATCACCCCCCCGGCCGTCTCGATGCCCAGGGACAGCGGGGCCACGTCCAGCAGCAGCAGGTCCTGGACGTTCTCCGACTTGTCCCCCATGAGAATTGCAGCTTGTACCGCGGCGCCGTAGGCCACGGCCTCGTCGGGGTTGATGCTCTTGTTCAGTTCCCTGCCGTTGAAGAAGTCCTGCAGAAGTTTCTGGATTTTGGGGATCCGGGTGGATCCGCCCACAAGGACGACGTCGTGAACCTGGGACTTGTCCATCTTGGCGTCCCTCAGGGCTTTCTCCACTGGCTCCAGGGTGCCCCTGAAGAGGTCAGAGTTCATTTCTTCGAAGCGCGCACGGGTGATGGAGGTGTAGAAGTCGACGCCTTCAAACAGGGAGTCAATTTCGATGCTGGCCTGGGAGCTGGAGGACAGCGTCCTCTTCGCCCTCTCGCAGGCCGTGCGGAGCCTCCTCAGGGCCCTCTTGTTCTGGCTGACGTCTTTCTTGTACTTCCGCTTGAACTCCTCCACGAAATGGTTCACCATGCGATTGTCGAAGTCCTCGCCACCCAGGTGGGTGTCTCCTGCCGTGGCTTTGACCTCAAAGATGCCATCTTCGATGGTCAAGATGGAGACGTCGAAGGTGCCGCCTCCGAGGTCGAAAATGAGGACGTTCCGCTCTCCTGTCTTTCCTTTGTCCAGGCCGTACGCTATTGCGGCTGCCGTGGGCTCGTTGATGATCCTCAGGACGTTCAGGCCGGCAATCACCCCAGCGTCTTTCGTGGCCTGGCGCTGGGAGTCGTTGAAGTAGGCAGGAACCGTGATGACCGCGTTGGACACCTTCTGTCCCAAGTAGGCCTCTGCAATTTCCTTCATTTTCACGAGGACCATGGAGGAGATCTCCTCGGGGTTGAACGTTTTCTCCTCCCCTTTGTACTCCACTCGGACTTTGGGTTTCCCGCCGTCGTTGACGACGCTGAAGGGCCAGTGCTTCATGTCCGCCTGCACCACGGGCTCGTCGAACCTTCGGCCAATCAGGCGCTTGGCGTCGAACACCGTATTGTTGGGGTTCATGGCCACCTGGTTCTTCGCCGCGTCGCCGATCAGCCTCTCGGTGTCGGTGAAGGCCACGTAGCTCGGAGTGGTCCGGTTGCCCTGGTCGTTGGCGACGATCTCCACTTTTCCGTGCTGAAACACCCCCACACAAGAGTAGGTGGTGCCCAGGTCGATTCCGATTGAAATGCCTTTCGCTGACATTGTGCTGTCTGCGGGAAAGAGAACAAAGAGAAACAAAGACAAGCCCGTAGTGGTCAGTATTCCAGAATATTCCTTTATATTCAGATGTTAATGCATGTATTTTAAATGTCAAACAACGTGCATGTCTTTCTACGTCCTAGAATGAGCATGTTTAAAAGTTCCAGAAAGTTCCATGACAAAAAAACGTCACTGGCCTCTATAATAATAATAATAATAATAATAATAATAATAATAATAATAATAAAACAAGTCATTTCAGTCAGTTCACATTCACACAGACTAACTTACAGAAGTATTCCCCGATCAGAGTATTAAATAGAATCATTTCGCTGTCCAACAGTAGTGAAGAGAACTTCATAAAACTTAATTAAAAAAAAAAAAGTTTTTATATTTCTCCTCGAAATACAGATGTTTGAACTGAATTCTCTACTTACATTCGGTGTGTGTGTGTGAGCGCTCTGGTTCTTCGGAGGCAGGTTCGGTTCTGGTCCCCGCGTTATCCGTGGATCCTCGTCGCTGCTGCCCTCCCTTTTATACCGCGGCGCCGCGCTGCCAGACGCTTCTGGAACCTTCCGGCGGCTCGGCGGCCGCTTCCCGAACCTTCCAGAAGGTGGAAGAGAATTCTCTGCACATGTAGTTGAACAGGGACGGGACACGTTTCTTCCAGTGAAGGCCGATGCGTGTATCACTGCGAATATTATATTTTATATTTTTATTATGCTTATTTTTTTTTATATATTTTCCACTAATACGGTGGCGTTAGTATGAGGAGAAACGCGGTTTAAAAAGGCAATTCGGCCCTGGTCAGTAAATATGTAGACCGATCTCCGGCCGGTAAGCGGTGCGGGGGTATAGCTCAGTGGTAGAGCATTTGACTGCAGATCAAGAGGTCCCCGGTTCAAATCCGGGTGCCCCCTTCAAAAAATCTTTTGGTTTTTATTTTTACATGAGATATTTACATTATTTAATGACATACAGTAACGTCATTTTAACGCTCAACAATCACGCGTAATGCTGTATACATAACGTATCGCAAAATTAGCCTTTTACATAATCGACGTCGCTGTGGCTATTTTCTGTAATTCTTAAATAAAACATTTCGCCATAATTTATTGATACGAAGCAATCATTGATATAGGGTTAAAAACGGCATTATTGTGAATTCAGGAAACAGCCAGTAACGGCGCCGTATCTCTCGGGGCCGCCAGGTGTCGCTGTTTGACCGGCAAAATCACGAATTCCAGCGCGATGCGCTCATTAAGAATCAGAATCGTGTTTATTGGCCAAGTATGTGCGAGCACGTACAAGGAATTTGATTCCGGTAGATGGGGTCTCTCACTACAGTGTAAAAGAAAATAACAACAACAACAAAAAAGTAAATATATATAATATAAATATATGTATGCATATAAATATGAAAAACCTTCTTACTAACATTTACAGTATTTACCAGACACCCTTATCCAGAGCGCCTTACAATCAGCAGTGACAGGGACAGTCCCCCCCTGGAGGCTTAAGTGTCCTGCTCAGGGACACGATGGAAGGAAGCGGGGGTTTGAACCAGGGACTTCTTCTTCTCGGTCAGGCACGTGTTAGGCTACTACCACCCCAGAACATCACTCTCTGCAATCTCCAGGGTGTAAGGGCCTTTTCCTTAATCGACTGTGGATTCAATACGTTTGATATCAGGTCAATTTGACACACTGTAAGATCATTCAGGAATACAACATATCAGAGCGCTGCTGGGACGGAGAACTTCAAAATCTATGGCCGACGTTGTCACATCACGTGACGATGGCAGCTCGTGTCGGCTCAAGTCGGCCGAGACTGCTGGACAGAATTACTCTATAGGTCAAGGTTTCAGTCACGTGACCGGCCGCGAGGGCCGATCCCAAACAAATGAAATCCACAGCTCACCTGTCAGGCTGATGGTTAGTAGCCTAGTGGACAAGACACTCGCCAGAAGAGCACAAAGTCCCAGGTTCCAACCCCATCGTGTCCCTGAGCAAGACGCAGGCTGAACGCTGTAACTGTGTTGTTTACCTGTGGCACCTTTTTTTTTTTTTTTACCTCAACCAGACAGTGAGAGGCGATGAGCCGGATTCTCCGTATCACAGTTCCTGTTATGGTGGTGAGGGAGATTCCCGTGGAACTTCAGCGGATGACTGTTCTCCCCATGAGGCCGTACGTACCCGCCACACTGAGGCTTATGGAGTGTGTGTGTGTGTGCACTTTTCTGGCCTGTATATGGTTTTTGTTATTTTCCGGCCTGTATAGAATTTACTGTCTGTGAAAATGTAGACATTAATAGCATTCCACACGGAGGCCTCTAACACACACACACACACACTCACACTCTCCCGCAACCACATCGCAGCACCTGGACTACATGTCCCAACATGCTGTGTGCTCAGCCTGTCGGATAATGGCTCTCGGCCCTGAGGCCGGGGGCGGGGCCGGGCCGCACCGCTCCGGTTGTCCATGGCGACGGCGAGGCATGAGCTGGACAGCTGTCAAGGCGTCCCGCCGACCCCTGGCGGGAGTCACGTGACGCGGCGCCGACCAACCCCCCATCCCCTTCCCCTCTCGGCCTCCCATTCATTCGCCGCCCTCCGGCGGGGAGAGGAGAGGAGAGGGGGAGGGGAGTCTGGTGAAAGGGAGAGGGAGAAAAAAGGCGGCGAGAAGGTGGGGAATTCTTCTCCTCTCCCTCCCCGTGGTTGTTTCCCCATTCCCGCTCCGGGACGGGAGGGAGCGATGGCCCGAGCGTTCCGGGCTCGCCGTTGGGAATAACGCTGTGCGGAGTGCCTCAGGGTTCCAGCTTTGGGAATCTGGAACGGCAGGAATTGTCTGCCATGTTTGGGAGCAGGGGCGGGCTGGAGGCTCTCTGAAGACATGGAGCAGGTGAGAGGACACACACACACACACACACACACACACACAGCGTTTGTTCAGGCTTCCTCCAGCTTCCAGGGACCCTTCGACAAAAGCAAACAGCACAGCAGGCCGCCGCCGCCGCGCCTCGGAGGGGTGTGTGTGTGTGTGTGTGTGTCGGTGCGTGTGTGTGATTGCAGGTGTATGCGGTCGGCTCGTGTCAGTTGCCGAGTAACAGATGCGCCATGGATGGAGGGAGGCGTGCCTTAGCGGAGCGGCGTTTCCGCCGTCTTCCTGTGTGTGTGTGTGTGTTGTGGTGGCGTGCGTAGAAGTGGCTTTTGTTGTTGTTGCCGCATGTGTGTGTGTGTGTGTGTGTCTGATACACACCGCACACCCACTGCCGCCCGGCCCCTCCGCTCATCGATTATTCACGCGGCCGTTTCGCGGCGAGCGTCCTGATAGGGTGACAGGAGTTCACTGCATTAGGGGTGATGTCACCGCCAATGGGGCAAATCACTGAGAGTCTATCTATCTATCTATCTATCTATCTATCTATCTATCTATCTATCTATCTATCTATCTATCTATCTATCTATCTATCTATCTATCTATCTATCTATCTATCTATCTATCTATCTATCTATCTATCAATCAAACACTGCATGCGAATGACTCTATTTAGGCCGTAAAAACCTCTGCTTTTCTGTTTTCTCTTCTTGATCTGCTGAATATGGATCATGGGTGATTATTAATAAGGAATTGAACACGTTATATTTGGTTCTTTTACTCTTTGGTGTCTGAACGTCTGCACAAACCTGATCGTGGGGTTCAGGAGTTAAAGGGGTGAAGCGAGCGCCGTCCTCGCCCGTTCGGCTCGAGTCGTGACCTGGCGGCACGCGTCTCGTGTGCCCAGGGGGCGGAGCCATCATCTGTTAGTCCACTGTGAGATGTGAGATTATACAATGTGTGTGCACGTGTGTGTGTTCTCCTGCATGACGTCATGCCTCATTGTTTATAAGAAAACACACACTTTTGGACGTGTGTGTAGGTGCAATGTAAACATCGGTGCTGGAAACATTGGAAGTGCCGGACACCTAAACTGAAAATGTTCTTGAAGAACAAGGCTTTACACACACACACACACACACACACACATAAGGAGGAGGGCATTGGCTGAGCACCCAGTTGGACCGGAAGGGGCTGGTTATATAATGTGTCTGTTATAGCAGGTGTGTGTGTGTGTTTCTGCGTCTCTGGGTCCACAGCAAGCCCCTCCCACCCATCCCACAGGCACCATGGGAGTGGAAATGGCCGCTCTCGGGGTCTGTAGGGATTATTTTTTCTTTGTGTGTGTTTGCATGTACAGGTTGGGGGTGGGCTTAAATGGAGGTAAAAGGTCATGCGATTTGTCCAAACTTGGGAGCAGAGACAAAGTCTGTAAATATCAGATCGGGTAATGCGTGTGTGTGTGTGTGTGTTTGCGTTGCCATCTTTAGACACAGAGGCCGTGTCTGTGTCCAGTCCTTTGATGTCGGTCTACAATAAGCAGATTGTCCAGGGAAAGTAGAGCAGCCAAGATGCAAAAGCTCATTCGGCCTCGTTCACCAATCCCACAATGCACCTGGACTGCATTTAATGGGGTTGGTAGTAGCCGAGCGGGTAAGACACTTGCGTATGAACCAGATGACCACAAAGTTCCAGGTTCAAGACCCACTTACTAGACACTTAAGACTGAGTGTCTCCAGGGGGACTGTCCCTGTAACTACTGAGTGATAAATACTTTAATGGTGCCACCGTCATATGACGTGTTTAATGTGTGTGTGTCTGTGTGTGAAAGTGTGTGAGTGCCGGACAGGGTGTATTAGAGGACATTATACTGTGTGTGTGTGTGTGTGTGTATATATGTGTATATCTCTGTGTGTAGAGAATGTACATAGAGGACGACTGGAGGGTCAATTTCTGCTGAGGGACACAGAAGCTGTGGCCAACGTTGTCCTTCTGTTTCATCATCGGACGCTGCTGCTCTTCCTCACACCACAGGGACACAGGACTGTGTTTGTGTATGTGTGGACACGCCCTTTTCTTTTTCATAACAAACTGGACCAGAACCGGTCCTCGTCTAATGCAGGTCCCGTGTCAGGCAGGGTGGTCCTCCGGAGGAAGGTCCTGATTTATCATTTGAAAAGTACAATGATGTTTGTGGCGAGAGCTGTAGCGCGGCGTATCGAGTTTACGCTGCGCCAGCAGTATCGCGATCGTGTCCCGTCCCTAAAACACCGACATTTGATGCAGACGGAACCCTCGCTCGCCACGTCCTCTCTCTCCCCGGCGGGTAAAGTGATCTCTGCAGGACGCCGCTCTCGGGCCCGATGGTTGAAGTGCTGCAGGACATTAACCGGCAGGGCGTGGCCCGAGACACTGAAGGCTTTTCAAGGCCGGCCCGGCCCGGCCCTGACGTTCCTAACCGGGATGGATTTTGCAGTGTGGGGTGGGAGAGGAAGGTTGGCGGCTCCTCTCCGGGTCAGGACGAGGTCACGATGGCACGTTTTGTTGCCACAACTCTGGCCGACCTGCCGCCGTGTCGCCCGTCCACACGAGCTGAGCGCCGCCGTGTTTGTTCTCATCGTAGCTGGAAAACTCGGTCACTGTCACGTGTCTCCGTGTCCTCGCCATTTTTCTTCAGCTGGTCCAGTCCAATCCAACTTTATTTATAAGCAACCAACAACAACTTAGGACAATAAATGAAAAGAACTGGCATCAAATAAAACGAAATAAAATACAAGATAAATAAAAACATGAAACCGCATAAAATCTTCAACCAGCCGAAACACCCCCACGTCCCGCCTCTTCTCACCTCTCTCCACCGGCTCCCGGTAGCTGCTCACATCCAGTTTAAATCCTTGATGCTGCCTACAGGGCTGTAAATGGAAGTTCTCCCTCTTACACCAACACACTACTAGCCAGACACACTCCTGCACGCCCTCTCAGATCTGCACACGAAACGAGACTAAAAATTCCCTCTTCACGGGGTCTCAGGTCCCAATCAACTCTGTTCTCCTTCGTTGTCCCTGGCTGGTGGGACAACTTGTCCTGTTCCATTCGACTAGTCGAGACCACCACCACCTTTAAGAAGCAGCTGAAAACACACTTGTTCAAAAAGTATTTCAGACGAGTCCAACAAACACACACACACTCACAAAAAAATAGTAATAAAATAATTCGTCTAGCGCCTAACAATTCCCTAGCATGTCCCTAGCACTCACCATTCTTGACAAGAGCCTTATCAGGGCTCTTAGTTTTGTAATTTACAATCTACGGAAACCGAATGAGAATTGCGGGTGCCAAGTAAAGTACTAAAAGCAACCGTACGAGCCAATTATTGGTTAATTCGTATGGGGTGATAATTATAAAAAGGATCCTTTGTGGGAATACATAATGATTGTGTTGGTCGAAGTGCATGTGTTGCTGTATTTTGAGCTTCCGGTAGACAGAAACGCTTGTAATTAGTTCATTATTTCAGTGGAAGTGTGAAACGTTGCCAGAGTGATTTACTTTGTGTTCATTTGCTTAACCGTTTTTTAATACAAAATGCTTGTTGTCAGACTGGCTCCAAAAAGTGGCGCAGAAGGACGAAACCGAGCGCCTCTACTGCGGCTAAAATAAAAGTAAAAATGCGATAAATAAGGTGTCAAAAGTTTGGGAGAATAAAGTTTTTTTTTTAAACGGAACATAAAAAGTGACGGTGGAGGAGGCCTGTTGCTCCTCTACATCTGCACCGAGTCCTGGGTGCGCTCAGGAGCATCTGATCGGCTGATATGAGGGAGCGAGGGGGTCTACAAGGCCACGGTGGGCAACAGCAACAGTAAATAAAATATTTTTTTAAATGAATTCCAAAAGAACCGGGTGTAATGAAGCTAAGATTGGCGTGATGTGCTCGAATTTTCGAGCATTTTGCACCCTCTGGAGATGCACGATGGAAGAAGCACTGACCCCTATGCACGGAGTGCATTTCAATGATGTTACTGATGGTTTCATGGTAAATTTCACACCACCATCACATCAGTTCCACTTACTGGCTGCCTCCTCGGCTCGTCTTAACAGGTCACTTCTTCTTGTGCTTTGTTTCTGTTCCTGATGAACACTCTCACGCACAAGCCAGCTCTTCTTTTCTCATCACCATGCTGGGCGCCAGACTGCATTCAGTAGTCAGGTATACGGCCGGCCTTCGGGCTGGGCCGTGTTGGGCGTGGTCCACGTCAGGACGTTCCAGGTTCGAGCCCCACTCACTACCAGTGTCTCCAGGGGGACCGTCCCTGCCACTGCTCGAATGAGGGTGTGTGTGATCAATGCTGTACATGTGACTGTTTGTCCTGTTCAGCCCTCCTCTTGTTTCACGCCCCCTGGTGGCCAAAACGTGACACTGCAGATTAGCCCAGCTCCATGTTTTGGGGGATTATGGGATTAAATATTTGGGGTTTAAATCTCTTGCTTCGCTTGGTGTCGCTGACGGCCCAGATGTGCGTTTGCTTAACACATTAGCGGCTCATTTCAACTCTCTGCTGCACCGGGTGGTAAAGTCCCAGTTATACCAATTCACAGGGCTCGTTTGCATATAACACACACATTCATTTACTCTGCCTGACATTAGAGTTTGTGGGAGCGTTAGAATTGGTACCCCCCCACCCTGACCTCCCAACTGCCCCCCAGTGCTCAGACCCCCCGTCTAGACAGTCTCTGCTTCTGACCCCCCCACGTATTATGAGGATTAGTGATATGTTGTGGGCCTGTCAGCATGATTGTGATTGGCCACAAGTGACGTCAGGAAATGAGGTCACAGCCAGGCATTTCCTGATGGAGGACCAGACAGGAACCTGTGAACTGCTGAGTGTGTATGTCCTTATGTTGGGGGTCAGGTTAAATATTTCACTCTTCGGTCACCTGTACCCTACAGGAAATGATGTGAAAAGGCAGGAAGTGAATGCCAGGGGGTTAAAACACACACTGCCTGGAATCTCAGCTGTTTCCCCTCTCAGCCATGCCATCTGTGCCAGACACACACACACTTCAAAGTGTCGGAACAACTTCTTCGTCAGCACATGGACAAGACCTCCACGATGTCCTGGACACACACACATTCAGGCCTGTCCCACCCCCAGCTGCAGCAGAGCAGTAGACGCAACACAAAAGAAGGGGGGGGGCGGAGCCTCACACAAGACAGTAGTAATGAAGCAAACTCATCTTCAGCCCGGATTAGTTTGGTCGGAAAAACATGGCGACGCATGGCCTCCGCGGCTCATGGAGGACGGTGTCCCCCACACGAGAGAGGTAGACCCACAGGAAGAATGGAAGCGAGGAATACAGCAGCTAATCATCAAAGCCTCATTATTAATAATTCCAAGGGGCGGAGCCTGTAGGCATGATTGACAGCTCTCACACACCTGGCTTCCTCATTTACATTTACTGCATTTATCAGACGCCCTTATCCAGAGCGACTTACAATCAGTAGTTACAGGGACAGTCCCCCCCCTGGAGCAACTTAGGGTTAAGTGTCCTGCTCAGGGACACAATGGTAGTAAGTGGGGTTTGAACCTGGGTCTTCTGGTTCATAGGCCAGTGTGTTACCCACTAGGCCACTACCACCCCATTCCTGTCAATGAGGTGTCACTGAGGTCCCCACACGCTGCCCCCCCGGGCACCCGTCATGGCTGCCCACTGCTCACCATCACAAGGGTGCCGGTTAAATACAGAGGACACGACTCCAGATCGTGATTTCCTCTGGTGAAATGACGGTGCACTTCTCCTGGCTGTGTGGAGCGCCGCCTCTTTTTATTCTGTCCCGGGGCTCACAGCGGGACAAGATGGTCGGCCTGGAGGTGGGCTGTTGAGTAGAAGGCCGGAGGTGCTCATCCGTCTCAGCGGTTCACAGAAGGTCTGTGTTCTGCTTTAGAGATGAGAGATGTGGTTCTGGCTTGATTGACCCACCAGACCCAGTCTCTCTCTCTCTCTCTCTCTCTCTCTCACACACACATACGCATACTGACCCCTCCAGACAGCACCATCTGCCTCGTCTGCCCCTCTACTCTCCGTAAAAATGTCCTGGGTCCCTCCTGCCGACTCGTTTCAGGGGTGTGCAGAAGGAGGTGGGGGGGTGGACGTGGACGAGCGGAAATATTCATATTTATTACAGCAGCAGCTGGGTGCGCGCGCACGCGGGAAGCTCCTCCCCCCTCTAATAACCGCCACATGGGCCGCATCGGCCTCCAGGTCCCGCCCCGATCCTGGACCCAGCGGTCCGAGCTCCGGAGGACCCGTCTCTCCGCGGACGGAGCAGAGGCGGAGTGGAGCGGAGCTCCGGGGTTTTACGCAGCGCCGAGCCGAGCCGAGCCGAGCCGAGCCGAGCGCTCCGCCGGGGTCCGATCCCGTCACCGAGGAGGCGGGAGGGAGGGTCCGCACAGGAGGGGCTGCGGAGCAGAGCGGTGGTCTCGGGAGGAGATTCTTTTTATTTCCCCCATTTTCCCTCCAAACTTCCAGCTTCTTCGCCAGAAAACGAACAGCGGATCTGCCCGATGAATGGAGTCGCGTTCTGCCTGGTTGGAATCCCGCCCTGCCCGCAGAGGGAGGTGAGTGGAGGCGCTTCGGGGTCCGGGGCGCTGTGGCGGTGACGCGCCGACCAGAGAGCAGGATCCTGTAAGAGGATTAGGGTGCTCACACACATACACACACATATACACACACACTCACACACATACACACTCACACACATACACTTACACACACATACACACACACACAGATTCACACACATATACACACACACATACACACACTCACACACATACACACACACACACAGATTCACACACATATACACACACACACATACACTTTCACACACATACACACACACAGATTCACACTCACACACATATACACACACACACTCACACACACACACATACATACACACACACACATACATACACACACCTACAGACACACATACTCACTCACACATACATACATACACACACACACATACACGCACACCTACACACACACATACACATACATTCACATACCTACACACACACACATACACAAACATACACACACACACCAGGAAATAACACTGCGCTGGTATCAAGTCCTGCAGAAAACCGAGCCCCGTGTGTTCCATCTTCTCAGACCAGAAAGTCGATTTGGGACAGATGTTGTCCCGCAGCTGCAGCTTCAACTTCACGAAGGGAATGAGTTATCACTCGTGACGTTGCCCTACGGATCTGTGGCCGCAGTGTATCGTTTTGTAATACTTCATTTGGTGATGCAATTGGTCCCAGCAACACAGTGATTTCCGATCAAATTCTGCTTTTGATTTGTTCGAGTCGGACCTGGAGGGATTT
Organism: Denticeps clupeoides; assembly: GCF_900700375.1. Classification (NCBI taxonomy): domain Eukaryota; kingdom Metazoa; phylum Chordata; class Actinopteri; order Clupeiformes; family Denticipitidae; genus Denticeps; species Denticeps clupeoides. The sequence goes on along the minus strand of NC_041713.1, from coordinate 2,269,845 downwards.
TGTCTTTATGTCCTGCCATATAACGATCACTGCTGAATGTGGAAGATTTATGTGCCATATATGAAGCTTGTTTGTGTGTGTGTGTGTGTGTGTGTGATGCAGCATTCCTCCATATCTGCCCCTCCACCCGAACTGATTAAATTACTGAAGGCCGACCTGCAGAGAGAAAAACAGGAAGCTGGTGGGACGGCGGCACACGAACGCGTTCACTTTCGCTCGGCCGCTGGTCGGGGTGACAGGAGGATAAACGGCTGTTTAACCACTCCACTGTTGCATTGTGGGTAATAAGGAGATCGATAAGGAGAAATCCGAGGCGGGGGACAGATGGAGGGGCGGGATGGAGACGCCCTCGGCCTTAAATCTCCCATAATGCATTTAGCCACGGCCCTATGGCATCGATGGCAAACGCGAGAGGCTTCTTATGGAATCTGGCAACAGTGAAGAACTGTGCTGGGTGAAAAGACACTTTTTTTCTAAAAGTGCCTTTGTGGGGTCACGACCTTTCACCTGTGACTATTGTGATGCCGGAGTAGTTGCTGGTACGACAGAACGGGAAAGTGAATGTGATTGTTTCTGCGGTAACCCTGCACCAGGGAGAAGAGTGTTGGGAGGGAACCTTGATCAAGGGGTCCCCAGTGGGTCCCCAGTGGGTCCCCAGTGGCACCTTACCCACTAGGAATCCGCTGGAATTTTTTCTGAATCGGGAGAACAGCTCTTTTGTAAGAACATATGTGACGACCACATATGGTCACAAGGTCGTTGGTTCGAATCCCGAGCCGCCAAGGTGCCACTGAGGTGCACCGTCCCCACACACTGCTCCTCGTAAACTCAGTAACTCGCCAAGAAATTCTCAGCTGATTCAAAATGTGGTTTTATTATCATGGTTCCACTTCGTTATGCAAGTACAATGAGTTTTTAGAATTCAAGGTCTTGCCAATGTCTGTTCATTCGATACGTTTTTTTTATGTTGATTTCAAACGTGAAGCACTTTTATTTTACAAAAGGAAGAATATGTTATGTTGTAAAATTGTTTTTTGCATGAAATGTACATGTAAATGGTTTCCGAAAGCAGACAATAAATGCCCGAGCACTCCATAATCACATAGTTTATAGGTGAATAAATACGTTTATTACGGAAAACATGGAATTCAAAAGCATTTAAATGGAAAATTATTATTATTATTTTTTTTTTAAATGTGTATCACGCTGATTCTGTGGCTCACCCTGTCTCTCTCTCGCTTTCTCTCACACACACACACACACACACACACACACACACACACACACCTTCCTTCCTTCTGCAGTAATGATTAGTGTAGGCGGCAGAAAATGAGAATCTCCGCCTGCAGCTCTGTGCCCTGATGCCTTTCCCAGCTGTGGGCGGAGCTTGGAGCCTTAACGCGCACCCGAGGGCCATGTCCCATGTCGTCCCAGCGTCCAGGCAAATGCACTAAAGTCTGGATCGTCCAGTTCCGGAGCCGAGTGCGGCCGCTAGACGTGGGTTGTAATGGTTTTCCTCACCATACGGTCTATGAAGGCCTGGCCTGCGCTGTGGCCTCCATACGTAGTTAATGGGTGTTAATAGGGTGGTAGTAGCCTAGTGGGTACCCAGGTTCAAATCCCACTTACTACCATTGTGTCCCTGAGCAGGACACTTAACCCTGAGTTGCTTGAGGGGGGGGACTGTCCCTGTCACTACTGATTGTAAGTCGCTCTGGATAAGGGCGTCTGATAAATGCTGTAAATGTAAATGTAATGGTCTTGCATATTGATAATTACAACTTTTTACAAGCTCCGCCCAGTAAAATTCTACCATTTACACGGAACGTGTAAATCTTTACCCTTTTATCTGGGTGAACGTGCAATTTAAAAGCAATCACCATGAGCTGAAAAGGAAGTTCCCATAATTCAGATATTTTACAGGTATTTATAGTATATAATCCAAATCCTCGAACACACAATACTGGTGTTTGCTTAAATATTTCTTAATATTTAAATATTTTGTGTTTTAAAAAGAGCCCATTTTATTTGAAACAAATGCATATATTTGAAAGCCCATTGCTATGTTTTCACTTCAGTCATCACACACACACGCGCACGCCCCTTTCTGTGTCAGGTGACCTGAGATAAGTCCCGTAGGTGGCCACTGCAGACATTAACACCAGTTGCCTAGTTTTCTGTGTGTTTTTAAGGGCCACCTCTGCCCTCCTGGTTATTTGCCAGCTGACCCCGGGTCAGCTGACGTTGGGGCGCTGTACGGAGGTGCAGAATGTTCCCGTCCCATAATGCACTTGTACGAGAGTGGAGACGGGGGCTCTGACACGAACAGACGCTGATGTCACCCACTGCTCTCATGCGCCTTCGATTCAGAACAGCGGCCCGGGTGCAACAATGAGGCTTTTCTGGAGAACGGGGAAGGATAATTTAATTCAGGCTTTTCACGGGGCAGCGCCGTGCGCGTGTGTTCGACTGGTTTTCACAGGGTTCTGGTCTCTGGGGGTCAAATGTTACATGTCCCACAGGGCCTGGCTCAGAGTGAAGCAGATCATGTGACTTTTTTTTTTTTTTTTTTAGTGAAAGTGAAGTGATTGTCACTTGTGATACACAGCAGCACAGCACAGGGTGCACACAGTGAAATTTGTCCTCTGCATTTAACCCATCACCCTGAGTGAGCAGTGGGCAGCCATGACAGGCGCCCGGGGAGCAGTGTGTGGGGACGGTACCTTAACCAAGGGGACACCTTGGAAGATCGGTGGCACCTTGGAAGATCGGGATTCGAACCAGCAACCTTCTGATTACGAGGCCGCTTCCTTAACAGCTAGGCCACCACTGCCCCAGTTACTTGTGATACACAGCAGCACAGCACACAGTGCACACAGTGAAATTTGTCCTCATTTAACTCATCACCCTGAGTGAGCAGTGGGCAGCCATGACAGGCACTTCCTTAACCGCTAGGCCACCACTGCCAAAATGTGTTGCCAAAAAGGTTACCTTAGCCAAAAAGAGAGAGAGAGAGAGAGAGAGTGTGTAAAAAGACTGACCCCATCCACAGAACTACAGTTTCCACTGAACACTTCCATGTTTCATGCGGCACTTCTTTAAAATAAAAAATTCCAAAGCGGGAAATATGGAAGTGTGGCCGTAAATAAGAGTGCTGATCAGCTATCTGCATGTTTGGCTTGGTTGGGGACGTGGTGTCCAGACGACACTATCAGAGATCATGTTTCTGACGTTGCCAGTTCTTCTTTCAGAAGATCATTTAAGCGTAGCAGGTAAATACTAATTAAATTGCACATTTTTGGACTCGTGAATCTGGCAACGCTGCTTGCCCCACTTATTATTGATATAAATTGTCCAGAATGATGAAGTAGGGCGTACGGCGGCTGTCAATCATACCTACAGGCTCCTCCCACATCACGTCTAGTTTCTCTTCAACATATAGATGACCGGCATTTTTAGATCTGTGTGCTATGGACGGTTCATGTCCAGGTTCTGGTTTCTCCACGCCATTGAACCAGCGAATGACTTGTATTGTGTCTTCTTGCACCTTCACTCCCTCCCCACCCTTACATTCATTTCTGTTTTCTGCGTTCACCTCCCGTTGCCTTATTTGGGCATCTCTCTGCTGAAATCTCCAGGGCCGCGTTGCTCCACTCGTCTTCACGCTCGGTTTTTTACCGACGCGTCTCCTTGTCCACATTCCACCTCGTCCTCTTCGTTTCTGCTGAAGATCAGTGGTGGAAGGTGGCGTTGCTGTGCTGGGTCCCGCCCTGCTGCTGCTGTGTGTTGGTGTCCTGGGGTGAAGGTTGAGTTCAAGTGTAAATGTGTGTGTGAGCATCTGCTGTTGGACTGTGTGTGTTCAGTTTAAAAGGACACTCACTCATCACATGGCCACAATAAATGTGGGACACTGGGGGAGGGGCGTCGCCCTTTTAAATGGGTGGGGACAGCAACACAAACAGGAAGTGAAGCGGGTGTAACTAACTCACAGTGACAGAAGTTAAACTGAGTAACCTGCCCTACAGCTAGAGAGGAGACCTGACACACTAGCACGCACACACACACTCGCACAAACGCATGCACACACTCACGCACAAACACACACACACACACACACTCACAAGCACAAACGCATGCACACACACATTCACATGCACACGCAAACACACTTACACACTCACACACACTCACTCACATGCGCACTCACATTCACACGTACACTCACACAAAGAATGCATGTTTTGGAAATTCTTACTGATCCCAGTATCAACTTATCTGGAAGTGAGCTGCTGTTGACAGCGGCTGATGTGTGTGTGTGTGTGTGCGTGTGTGTTGTTTCTGTTGTGTGTGTGTGTGTGTGTGTTGTTGTGCCAGGCTAGTTGGGGCTTGAGCGTGTTCTCTGGCCAGAGAATCTTTATCTGTTGCTGTGACTGGCCCAGTGTGTGTGTGTGGGGTTTGTAGGACAAACTCCATATCAGATCAGCATCACCATAGAAACCAAAGCTTATCGGCATTCCGAAACGGTTTTCTCTCCAGCTTCAGGTTTCTGCAGGTTTCCCAGTTCTTCATCCTTCCCCGAGAACGTTTTTCTGGCGTCATCTTCCTCTCCGTCCTCGTCTTCGTCGGCGCGGCCCAGAGTTATAATCTTGCCGTCCTAATTACACAGAGTCACGCCACCACTCGCTTTAACAAGTCGAGGGGGGACGAGGGGCCCAGAAATAGACAAGCCAGCTGGGCTGCAGCAGACCACCGGAACCCTGCGGTCAAGGGGAGTTCCCTCCGCGTCACCAGCAGGCAGAGCGAGAGACAGGGACGCCGAACCTTCTACAACATCACCACAAATAATATACAATAGCCTGAAAATAATAACGCCGTGAATAAATACCTTCCAGGAAATGTGGGAAGTCCAGGCCATGGTCATGGGTGAACCTGTTGGAACCTCGTGGGAGGATTTACAACTCTACGGGGAGTAACAGCGGAGTTTAAAGTCAGTGTGAGGTTCTGCAGACGTGCAGTGAAGATCCAACTCTGTACAGTGTGGATTGGTACCAGCATGCATTGCGCCGGGCCCACTTCACTAGGGGCAGAAGATGGGCTATGTTGATGGGCCTCGGGGCGAATGCCAGTTGAAGTGTGGTTTGTCTGGGCTGCTTGCACCTTGTGAGAAGTTCAAATGAAAATGGACTTCGGCCCAAACCAGTTTTCTCGACCCGTCCTTCCGATACGGAATACTACAAGTGTACTGTACAGGGTGGGCCATTTATATGGATCCACCTTAATAAAATGGGAATGGTTGGTGATATTAACGTCCTGTTTGTGGCACATTAGTATATGTGAGGGGGCAAACTTTTCAAGATGGGTGGTGACCATAGTGGCCATTTTCAAGTCGGCCATTGGATTCCTATTTTTTCAATAGGAAGAGGGTCATGTAACACATCAAATTCATTGGTAATTTCACAAGAATGTAACTTTATTCTTTCATGAGTTATTTACAAGTTTCTGACCACTTGTGTGTTCAACGTCACCAACCATTCCCATTTTATTAAGGTGTATCCAAATAAATGGCCCACCCTGTAGTTTCACTGATGTCAAGTGAGGATGTGCTGGCAGCTTTAACCATCAGTATGATGAACTTGGCGAGTAGCTACATAATATAGGTTTGATCGCAGGCATTTAGTAATATAGCATCACATGATGAATATGTAAAAAAATAATATTACAGAGAAATAAAAAGGATGTATCATTACACAAATGTATTAAACTAAATTTGGACTAAAAATAACTCTATAAAGTGTAATAATGTTACTCTAACAGTGTGAATAATCCTCAGTGTTAAATACTTTTACCCATTTCATTGTTAATTTTGATTCTAAATTGAGTAGAATTAACTCTAAAAAGTCTACCTCCAATTTTGAGTGGGATGTTATCTGAAATAGAGTTTAAAAAAAAAGTAAAATTGACACTCAGTTATTTTATTGAGTGGGTTATGTCAAATTAGACATTGATTATTCATTCAAAATCGATTAGTTTACAGGATTTCAATGCTGACAAAAAAAAGATTTCGCCCTCACAAGAAAGAGACTGATTAAGACACCGTCCACTAATATCTACTAAAATGTCCTTTTATGTTAAAGGGGCTTATATCCTCGTTCCATTTGGGAACGTGCACGGCAAAGGGTGAACAATATATTATATATTCAGTATAAAGTATTGCGTGAAGTTCATTTTTCCAAAACTAAATTAGCTACATTTTTCCCCAACCTTCATACGACATGTCACATGGTTCTGGTCCAGTTCTGCTCTTAATGTAACCCTTCCCTGTCCAGGTATTTTTGGTGTCACTGATGATAAACATTGTAGGTTAAAGAAGGGACAGGGTGACATGGTTGCTTTTGCCACTCTGAAGAATATTACTTTACCAGAACTGATAACTTCATCCATGGTAACTTGAAAGCACGTTGTAAGTCGCCTTAAATGTAAATGTACTTCGTTGGAAATCAGCACGCCCACCCAGGGCCTCATCATGGTTGCCGTTCACACATCATTTTCATGTCTGGGGAATGCTCCTAGAGTATATAGATGGACTTCAGACTAGATGGACTTTCCCACTACCCCCTAATTGCCTCTAACCTCTCTTGCCCTGCTTGGTACTTGTAGAGTATGTACACAAGGGTTATGTGGGTGAGCATTGTGATGTTTGGCTCTTCTGTTCACTGCGTGCTGCATCTGGCAGTGTATATATAATGAGAAGGAGCATGGCCAGCGTCCACACAGGAGAGTTATCTGAAACAGAGACACAGAGGACGTCCCGAGCGCTGTAGGTGGCGCTGTAACTCCCCACTCACGAGGCTGTTGGTATCCAGCCTCGTCTTTTCATTAGAAAAGTGCAGCGTAGAGAGGATTTCTGCAGTACAACCATGTTATCCGCCATTGTTGTATGTAGGACACATTTGGGGTTATAGGTCAGGTTGGAGGTTGGGCTGATACATCAGCATTTTCAAAAAGCCACTTTGCCGTACACATGGCTACGCGGAAAGGAGAAATGTGGGAACTCCAAGCCAACATTTGTTCAAACGTCATCAAATTAGACATCGATTCTTCTCCTTCTTCTTCCTTCCTCCTGATCCTGTTAGGGGATCTTCTTTCTCTCTGCACCATCGGCATGGCAAACGTTTTACACTAGATGCCCGACCCGACACAACCATCCCCATTCTTGGGTGGGAGCGCCAGCTAGAAACTCAATCACATGCATCCCCACTGGCTGCTTCCACTTTAGTGAATACTTAGACTAACTTTAGATTAACTTTCTTATAGTCTGACTTATGTATACAACATAAACTACAACAGAGTGAATAAAAAGATTGTATTCATAGTTGGGGGGTCCTAGTGAACCAGAACTGATCACTTCATCCATGGTAACACGTTGTAAGTCGCTCTGGATAAGGGCGTCTGCCAAATGCCTTAATTGTAAAATGTTAATGATTAAAAGTCCCCTGTTATAACATTTTTATATTGGTCTTGTTGGTCCCCTAATACTGTATCTGAAGTCTCTTTCCTTGTTTTCTCCTTGTTTTAGCTGGGGGTTTCTTTCATGTAAATCCTGCCGTTTCGGTCCGTGCTCAACGCATAATGCTGCGCTCAGTGCCAGATTGAAAATAGCGCCCTCAGAGAGACAGGGAGAGAGAGAGAGAGAGAGAGAGACAGCAGACTGCTGAAGGATGGACAGAGGGACATCTCCTGTGTCACAGTTGTGCATGCGAGGGTTAGTCACCAGATGTGGTTGTTTAACCTGATCTGTCTCTCTCTCTCTCTCTCTCTCTCTCTCACACACACACACACACACACATATATAGAGTCACCTAAAAAGGATTTGAAACTCGGGAACAGTAACATTTCTTTCTGAGTCTGTGAAACATTTGGGAACCATCACACACACACACACACACACACACAGATGTGTAGTGTCCACACTCATGCGGTGATGACCCACGGCCTGTAATGAGGAGGAAACTGTGCTTCATCTTGAAGCGTGACCACATGTTCAGACACACACTCAGGCAGAATTTTTAGAGGGGAGCAATTTCATAGCTGACTGAAAATCGGTCAGTTTGGAGAAGACTTACAGACGATGCACGTACACACAGATACGTATGTTTTGAATATGAACAAATGTACATATATGTACGTATATCTGAAAATGAAGTGATTGTCATTGTGATTTCTATTTGTTGCGGTTTATGAGAAAAGCTGTCCAGGTGTGTATGGGACACAGTTTAATATGTAGTGTGTGTGAGTGTGTGTTGTTGCTGTGGCTCTTCGTACGCCCCCTGGTCAGCTGACTGCTCTGATCGTCTGACTCTGCTTTCCGGTCAGGAGTCACTCACTTTGATCTCAGTTTTTTCTTGTCTGTTGCTGTTACACCGGCTGAGGTCACCAGGTCTTCTCATTTGTGTGTGTGTGTGTGTGTGTGTGTGCGTGTGTGTGCTTTGCACACCAGTGCTGCCCCCTACTGGGCTTTTATAAAAAGGTTAAACACTGAAAGACATTTCTGTTGGTCCGAGATTAACAGATTTCACACTAAAATCTTTACATTTTAATGACACACATACACACACAAAGATGCAGGTTGTACATTTATTATTTAGTAAAAAATCTGCCGGTATCAGTGGGTTTTATGGGATTGAATTTGTATCGGGCAGCTAATTAACACACACATAGGGGTTTGTGTGTGAGCCTGTGAGACGGCTGAGATCGGCAGCAGTGGGCGGGGCCCGGTTTGGGCCACACCCACTCACCCAGTACCCGACTGGTGGGAACCATTTACTGAAAAATGAAGTCACCAGTCCCCTGTTGTGTGTGTGTGTGTTTATGAGCGTATAATTACACACGCTGGGTATTTTTACATTTCTTCATTTCTGCCTCCTACCCATGTGTGGTGTTCAGTACGTTTTCCCGGGGCTGCTGCGTTTAGTGAACCAGGTGTGTAAACGCTGAGTGTTTATTGGCTGCTTTGTGTTTGTGTGTTAATTGATGCCATTTCTGTGTGTGTGTGTGTGTGTTTTCATGATTGCACACGTTCGGTTCTGTAGCAGGTGGAACCTGTCTGTCCTCATTTGTAACGGATGCTTCCTTTGGGATATTAGATTGTGTGTGTGTGTGTGTGGGTGTGTTTGATGACTCTCAATGAGCTTTATTAATTCAGTTACTTAAAAGAAATGTACACACACACCCACACACACACACTCTCTTCCTAAGTGGTGGGGATTGTCAAGCATCTGCTTGTGTGTTGGGTTCTTTTTTTTTTTTTTTTGTATCTGGGTGGGCGTGGTCACAGCTCCTAAAGGGGCGGGGCTGCGTGGCTGTGGGCGCAGCGCTGAGCTTTGTGGTGGTCCACGTTCAGAGGGGAAAGCGCTGAGGTCAGGAGTGCTGAGAGCAACTGGACCAAAAAAAGCGACAGCAAACAGGCACGACGGGAACGGGATGGACAGAGGAAGAGAAAGAGAGCGTGGAAAAGAAAGATAAAGAGCGAGACAGATTCGTTGGCCGGATGGATGAACAGTGAACAACAGAAGAGACAGAAAGTTAGAGGAGGAGAGACAAGAACGCATGGTACAAAGAAGGGAGGAGACAGAGAGAGAGAGATAGAGAGACTGAATTGGAAGAATAGACAAAGAAACCGGCAGTTGTGTTTGTAAGAAGTTGACAGAGAAGCTCTGTGTGTGGACGGGCTCTCAGTGTGTGTGTGTGTGTGTGTGTGTGTGTGATTGAATGGACATTTTTCCTCTGGAGGCGACACAGCTACATAACATCACTGTCCTCCGGCCTGGACGCGCTGCAGCCATCGTCCCTGATGGCGCCTTCCAGCTGAAATGTGTGTGTGTGTGTGTGTGTGTGTATGACAGCATGGCCTTGGTCGGATCTGTGTGGAATTTATTGGACGAGAGTCGGAGCTCCGGTCAGGCTGAATGTCCGTGGACGAGAGCGAATGGGGGGACAGCACTGAACCTCCTGCGTTCCATCTGGTGATCTGGACCCCTGCTGAGGGACGCGCGCACACTCTCGCCCGTTCCGAGGAATTTGAAGCCGACTGTTTAAATTTCCGCACGTCGGTGTGATGGCTGGAGGCTGAAACGTGTCGCCGTGGAAACCGCAACACACACGGACTTTTTTTTTTTTTTTTAGAAGTGTGTGTGAGAGAGAGGGAGTGTGTGCCGCGTTTTCTGCTGCTTCGAGTCGGCCAGATGTTGCCGGTGGCCCAGCCGGTGGTGGGCGAGCTCTTCGGCCCGTTCCCGCGGCTCCCGCTCTCGTTGCCCGGGCCGACGGGTACGGAGTGGCGCTTCCAGGACCCGGTGGGCGTGGACTGCAGCGCCCCGGAGCCGTGCTGCATCTGGGTGGCGGTGCTGAGGGGGGGCGGAACCGTCCAACCATCACAGAATGGTAAAGTCCACGGTGTCCCCAATGTTGCCACCGTTCAGAACCGACCCAGCAGAGCCACACAGCGCCCACATCAGCCCTGGGTAAGAGTGTGTGTTGTCAACTTCAGTGCAGGGCTGATTGTGTGTGCGTATATATATGTGTGTTATATATCTGGGTTATGATGATGATGATGTTGATGTGATAATGGTGGTGATGGAGATGATTGTGTGTCAAGGGGTTGGTGGTATAAATGAGATGCACAGATGTTCTGGCTTGGAGGTAAAAGAAGCAGGCGCCTCATCAAAATTAATGTGCGTTTCACCCAACTCATTATTGTGTGTGTGTGTGTCTCTGCTTGAGTGTGTGTCTTGTAATACTGTGTGAAGTAATTGGTTGTTCTTGTAGTCACAATTGAATCATTGCTCAATGTTGGGTGCGTATACTCTTGATTGGTAGATCGTGTACAGGTGTGTGTGTGTGTGTGTGTGTGTGTGTGTGCGCGCGCGCAATGGGCCAAACGGGTGCAACAACTTCATTCCGTGTTTATGACATCAACTCCGAAATGGCTTAGAGGTTATGACAGAGAGGACAGACTGGTTCAAAACTTCCCGCTCACTTGTGTGCATGCGTGTGGGATATATTGATATAAATGAGGTTTGCTGCTCAAACCAGATCATCACGCTGACCTTCTTGGGCACCTTTGCTGAATGGGGGCTTATGGGGACACACACATCAGGTGGACTCTGTGTCCGTGGGGTATGTTGGGGTGGTAAATGAGAAATGAGCACTATTGTTCAAACCAGTTCATCACGCTGACCTTCTTGGGTACCTTTGCTGAATGGGGGCTTATGGGGACACACACATCAGGTGGACTCTGTGTCCGGGGGGTATGTTGGGGTGGTAAATGAGAAATGAGCACTATTGTTCAAACCAGATCATCACAACCTCCTTTGGCACCTTTGCTGAATGGGGGCTTATGGGGACACACACATCAGGTGGATTTTTGATTGTGGGTGTTTTATGTGTGTGGGGCACATTAGGGTTTTTCACTGTTCGAGATGTGTCTTCTGTATTTAACCCATCACCCTTAGTGACAAGTGGGCAGCCATGAAAGGCGCCCAGGGAGCAGTGTGTCGGGACGGTACTTTGCACAGTGGCACCTTGGTGGTTCGGGATTTAAACCTGCAACCTTACAATTACAGGTCTGTTTCGTTATCGAATAGGCCACCACTATTGACCTCTGACCTCTGTCTTAAAAAAAAAAAGTTCTGCCTAGTTCTTGTGTGTAGTGACCAACCCGAGTACTGAGTAAGTGCACACACCTGGCACACATCTCCACACTCCTGCACCGAGCTGAACCCAGTGAAACACACAAGCTCTCTTTCTTCTTGCCATCTATGACATAGGAAGTCCTGTTACGTATGTGTGTATGTGTGTGTTTCTCTCATTGGTCTTCTGGAGAGGGACACTTTTGAGGCCTGAGTGCTGCAGGCGGAAACCGACTGTGTGTGTGTGTGTTTAGGGTAATGACAGGGTTTGGTATTCTCGACTTTGGGAGGAACCATGTGGTCGAAACCCGGCGTGTTGGGTCCTGTCCCGCCCGTTCCCTGGCTCCTTGTCTCCTACCGCCGGGTCCCTGCATGTCTGGACTTAGGAATGTCTTTCATTTCCCTTCCCCCTTGGTGTCTGCGTCTCTTGCTCCCTTCACCCCGAGTCGTTATAGAAACATGACATCAGACCACATGTAGGGGTCATTTACTCAGAGAGAAGGGAACCGCTGAGCAGCAAGGCATTGTGGGAGCTGGCACCCCCCGTTTCCCCTTTTCTCCTCCTCTCCTCTCTTCTGTCCTGCCGCACGTCCTGCCTCCTGCCAGCAACTTCCTGTTGTCTAGGGTTGGACAGGAAGTGTGGCGAGGGATGATTCATCATCACCACAACTTTTGCTGCGTTTGTGGAGAAAGTGTGCTGGACCCAGTGCTTGCAGCAAACTCCGCCCATGACACATCGTTAACTGTTCACATGTGACTTCATGGCTGTCAGGTTGGGGGAGGAGCTATTTCCTGTGCCTGTAATGTTTGGTCAGCTGTGTGTGTGTGTGTATGTGTGTGTTTGGTAGTCATTAAAGCACTTGGGTGTCGTTTGTGTTGTGTTGTGTATGTGTGTGTGTATCATTTAAAATATTCAGCAATTTAAATGGTGGCAGTGGTGGCCTAGAGGTTAAGGAAGCGGCCCCGTAATCAGAAGGTTGCCGGTTCGAATCCCAAAGCACCGTCCCCACACATTGGTCCCCGGGCGGCTGTCATGGCTGCCCACTGCTCACCAAGGGCGATGGGATAAATGCAGAGGACAAATTTCACTGTGTACACTGTGTGCTGTGCTGCTATGTATCACTTCACTTTAAACTTTAAAAAACTTTAAACTTTAAACTTCAAATGCACAGCATTTCTGCTGAGTTACCCATCAGCCCCCTGTAGGGCTCACGTGTGCACTAATCTTCTCCAAACGCATCTTTTCTGCTTGCTGCAGGTGAAGGGGCGGAGAGATGGCATCTCGTCATCCAACGAAAACCCTCGGCCTGTGCTGGGAGGCGGGGTGGACGTCCCGGGGGCGGGCTGGCAGGGTCCCCGAACGCTGGTACTCCACAAGAACTCCCAGGGCTTCGGCTTCACGCTGCGCCACTTCATCGTCTACCCGCCCGAATCCGCCCTGCACACCAGCCTCAAGGTGCGTCGCGCCCAGTCACAGTACGGGATCTCCAGCCATCAAGCACCAGTCTCTTACATGGGAAGCGTGTTAACTGTCTCTGTAAAAAAAGTCCTCCTTTTCTAGTCCTGCAGCCGGATAAAACGCAGAACTGCATATTCATGCTCACATTGCTGAACCATCGTAGTTGACGAGAGCACCGTATTTACATTTACGGCATTTACCAGACGCCCTTATCCAGAGCGACTTACAATCAGTAGTTACAGGGACAGTCCCCCCCTGGAGACACTCAGGCTTAAGTGTCTTGCTCAGGGACACGATGGTAGTTAGTGGGATTTGAACCGGGTCTTCTGGTTCATAGGCGAGTGCGTTACCCACTAGGCTACTACCACCCATCGTATAGCCTGATTCTCCGGTTTTAAGGACTTTCAGACGCGCCTCATCATGTTTCTGCTGCAGGACCTGCTGTAGTTCTGATTAGAGGAGCATCCCCAGACAGAACGTTCTCATTTAATCAGGATGCCTCTGTCTTCAGGTGCTTCACGTTATAAATTCACGTTATGTGAATGAAAACAGAAAAAAAATGTACACTCCTTTTTAAAATATTTTTTGACAGACAATAGTGAGGATCGAGCTACAACAGGGATCTAAATGAAATGAAAACGAGTTGCATGATTTGTGGGGTGTGCGTTTTGGGGAGCTGAAACAAACCTCCCATTATCCTGCATGGAGAGAATGGCTGCTGTGTTGGTCAGTACCAGGCCGAACTGGCGCCCCCAGCAGCGACGGGTCCGGTTCTGTCTGTTACTGGATCACGCAAGAGCCAGTCTGATCACATGACCCAAACACTCTAAAGCAGGGTACAAACAGGCCGGCCAAGAGAGAGAGAGACAGGCTGGCCAGGAGAGAGAGAGAGAGAGAGAGAGAGAGAGAGAGAGAGAGACGGGAAGGAGAGAGACAGGCCAGCCAGGAGAGAGAGACAGGGCCGGCCAGGAGAGAGAGAGAGAAAGAGAGAGAGAGAGGAAGGAAGGAAGGAGAGATACAGGTCTGCCAGGAGAGAGAGAGACAGGAAGGAGAGAGACAGGCCGGCCAGGAGAGAGAGAGAGACGGGAAGGAGAGGGACAGGCCGGCCAGGGAGAGAGAGAGAGGAAGGAAGGAAGGAAGGAAGGAGAGGGACAGGCCGGCCAGGAGAGAGAGAGAGAGAGAGAGAGACAGGAAGGAAGGAAGGAGAGAGACAGGCCGTCCAGGAGAGATACAGGTCTGCCAGGAGAGAGAGAGATGGGAAGGAGAGAGACAGGCCGGCCAGGAGAGAGAGAGAGAGAGACGGGAAGGAGGAGACAGGCCGGCCAGGAGAGAGAGAGAGAGAGACGGGAAGGAGAGGGACAGGAGAGAGGAGAGAGAGAGAGACGGGAAGGAGAGGGACAGACCGGCCAGGAGAGAGAGAGAGAGAGAGAGACAGGAAGGAAGGAGAGAGACAGGCCGGCCAGGAGAGAGAGAGAGAGAGAGAGAGAGAGAGAGAGACGAGAAGGAGAGGGACAGGCCGGGCCAGGAGAGAGAGAGAGAGGAAGGAAGGAAGGAAGGAAGGAAGGAGAGAGACAGGCCGTCCAGGAGAGATACAGGTCTGCCAGGAGAGAGAGAGACGGGAAGGAGAGAGACAGGCCGGCCAGGAGAGAGAGAGAGAGACGGGAAGGAGAGAGACAGGCCGGCCAGGAGAGAGAGAGAGAGAGACGGGAAGGAGAGGGACAGGCCGGCCAGGAGAGAGAGAGAGAGAGAGAGAGACAGGAAGGGAGAGAGACAGGCCGGCCAGGAGGAGAGAGAGAGAGAGAGAGAGACGAGAAGGAGAGAGACAGGCCAGCCAGGAGAGAGAGACAGGCCGGCCAGGAGAGAGAGAGAGAGAGAGAGAGAGAGAGAGAGAGATGGGAAGGAGAGAGACAGGACGACCAGGAGAGAGAGAGAGAGAGAGAGAGAGAGAGAGGGAGAGATGGGAAGGAGAGAGACGGGAAGGAGAGAGACAGGTCGGCCAGGAGAGAGAGAGAGACGGGAAGGAAGGAGAGAGACAGGCCGGCCAGGAGAGAGAGAGAGACTGGAAGGAAGGAGAGAGACTGGCCGACCAGGAGAGAGAGAGAGAGAGAGGAATGAAGGAAGGAGAGAGACAGGCCGGCCAGGAGAGAGAGAGAGCGAGACAGGAAGGAAGGAGAGAGACAGGTCAGGCAACAGTTTTCTGTCCTGTGGTTGGATGAGGTTTGGCTCTGTCTCCACTGGAACTGCAGCTCTGCACTCTGTGGCTCAAAAGCATCTCAGCATTGTGTATGTGTGCGTGTGTGTTTATGTGTGTGTGTGTGTGTGCATGTGTGTGTGTGACTGTGATTGAGTGTGTGTGGATCGGCTCTGTCAGCATAGAGAATCCCTGCCCTGCTCACCTCAGAATGCCAACTCAGCAGTGTGTGTGTGTGTGTGCGTGTGTGTGTGTGTTTTCCGTTTTATTTGTTCGGTTCTGTCTCCTCTGCTGGGTGTGTGGTGCTGATGTTGATACCTGCACACTTCACATATACACACATGAACCAAACACACACCTGTAGCACCCTGCTGCTCCAGTAAAAACGCTGCTAGGGGAGTCGTTTATCTCACCCACTCCCAGGACAGCAGCAGCTAAAATTTCTTTCTGTATCTTTTCAACTCACAGGATGAAGAGAACGGAAATGAAAAAGGTGAGGAGACATCATCACACTCGTCTCCACCCACCTCTCATCCATCCCTCCGTCTCTGCCCTTTTTAGTGTGGAATGATGTCACCGTCTCTCTCTCGCTTTCAAACTGCTCCCCCTGCTGGCAAAACCCACCAATGCACTGTGTGCGTCTCATACACAGATGTGTATTTCATGTGTGTGTGTGTGCGTGTGTGTGTGTGTGTGTGTGTGTGTGAATTTCAGGTTTCCAGCAGGGTCGGCTTGAACCCATGGACACCATCTTTGTGAAGAATGTGAGGGAGCAGGGCCCCGCCCACCAGGCTGGCTTGTGCACAGGTAATAGGAAGCGTGTGTGTGTGTGTGTGTGTTTACATAGTTTCAGAGAGATTATTTGTGTGAGCAGGTGTGTGTGTGTGTGTGTGTGTGTGTGTGTGTGTGTTTTTGCGGGATGATTTGCAAAGAAAATGCTCAGGGCAGCGTGGTCTGTTGTGTTTTCTATTGTGTAGAGAGCAGCTGAGATCAAAACATCACACACACACACACACACACACACACACACATGCCAGAGGTCCTTTTTAGGGAGATAACGTGTGTCTGTGTGTGTGTGTGTCCGTGTGTCCTGATCCTTTTATTTTCTCTTATTTGCTGTTGTCATGCTCGCTGTTATGAAATTCAGTTTCAGTTCTGGCCTGTCTGAACAGGCATTCACAATGTGTGTGTGTGTGTGTGTGTGTGTTTACCGACCTGTTGTGACTTGTAAGCTGGACCCAGGACAGCATTCTTTTCTCCTGCCCATCCCAATTAAATCAGGACTCTCCTTAAAATACAAATACTGCACACACACACACACACACACACACACACACACACACACCACTGCAATTTGCCTGGGAGTTTTTGCATCAGAGGGTTATGTATCAGAAGGCTGTGTGTGTGTTTGGGTGGTACTTTGTTATGCAGTGTGTATGTTTCAGCTGACTGTGTGTGTGTGTGTGTTCAGGTGATCGGCTGGTAAAGGTGAATGGGGAGAGTGTGTTGGGGAAGACGTACTCACAGGTGATTGCGTTAATACAGAACAGGTGAGTTGAACATCATCAGGTGTGTGTGTGCGTGTGTGTTTGAGACACACAAAACGTAACACACAATGTCCGGTTGTCTTCCCAGTGAGAGTGTGTTAGAACTCTCCATCATGCCAAAGGATGAAGATGTGCTTCAGTTGGTGAGTTTATAGAGTGAACACACACACACACACACACACACACACACACACGTACATATTGTCAACACACATGCAATTAAATATGCATTAAGAAGAAGTGCATGCACACACACACACACACACACACACACACACACACACTACTGAAGTGTATGAGGATGATGATCACATGATATAGTCACACACACTCAGTGTCTTTCATACACAGACTACATTTATTCACGACACACACATACACACACTTCCCAACCTGCCAGCCCCAGCTGACCTTTCACCCCTACTTCCTGAACCGCGTCGTCTCCACGTTGCTTTTTTGCGCTCTCTCCTTCTGTCCTCCTTTCTTCATTCCTCCTCAAACTCGCATCAGCTGCATTCCAGCGATGACATCATCAGAAGGCAGGCAGGCTGGCCCCTCCCACCCCGCCGCCGGGGAAGAGAGAGAGGGAGCGAGCGAGACGGGCAGGGAGGGACGATGGAGGGAGAGAGGGAGGGAGTTCGGGGCTGGGCTCGTCTCGGGACGTGTAAGAAAGACAGTCGGAGACGCGGCTGACGGGGAAATCGGAATAAAGGGGGATCAGGCGGCGGGAACAGCCGGGTCGAGGGACGAGGAACCAGCGCCTCGGCCTGTAAACGGGCGTGTGCGGTCAGCGCGCTCACCGTGAGTTCCCAGCCTTCCTGCTGTGTGTGTGTCTGAGTGTATCTGCTTTGTTATGTGTGTATATTGTTAGTTGTACTGTGTGTGTGTGTGTGTTTGTGCCTGACATCACCTCCAACGCCTCCTGCCCAGTTCCTTCTCGACGGCGCTGCCGAGGATCAGGCAGGTGTCTGGAACGCCTGTCATTTCTCCCGGTGGAATTCCAGAGCGGAGCCAGAGATGCGGGCGCGGAGGTGTCGCTGTCGCAATGAAATATCATAACACAAAACTCGTCCCCGCCCGGCAGTAAAAAAAAAAAAATGGAGGTCTGGGACCTGAACCCAACGTTCCGACACCGGAACAAGTTCTCATCACACGGGACACGTACAGCGGTGGAGCCCGTTACTGGATTCCTGATCCTCTCTTTATTACCGCGTTCTGCCGTACATTCTTCAATGGAATCCGATGCAGGAAAAAGGGACGTCCTCTTGTATGCTTAAAAAAGGACGAATATTTGTATTCCCACCTCTAGGATGTATAATTTCATGGCAGACAATTGATTTAAAGAAATATTATTGCAGGACTAAAGCTTACTATGATATTCCCATGAACTATTACATAGACAAGACTGGGGTGGTAGTAGCCTAGCGGGTAACATACTCGCCTATGAACCAGAAGACCATTGTGTCCCTGAGCGTGACACTTGACCCTGAGTGTCCCCAGGGGGGGACTGTCCCTGTAACTACTGACTGTAAGTCGCTCTGGATAAGGGCGTCTGGTAAATGCGGTAAATGTAGACAAGTGTTGGAAAAAAGTACGATTTGAACGGGGCGGCGGGCGTAATTGTGGGTCCATCACTTTGTGTTGTGCTTGCGGCGGAGAGAATGTTGGAAACATTTCATGAACTTTTGAATGAACGCCGACCAACCAAATGCAAATTTCCCAAAGGCAGACACGCCCACCGAGCCCACTCACGTGTACAGAAGAGACAAAACGTGCTGTTTTAATTGAACATGTTAGATGTTAAAATTGATTCTCAGGGATTAACATGCAAGTTCGGGGTAGTGGTGGCCCTGCGGTTAAGGAAGCGGCCCCGTAATCAGAAGGTCGCCGGTTCGAATCCCGATCCGCCAAGGTGCCACTGAGGTGCCACTGAGCAAAGCACCGTCCCCACACACTGCTCCCCGGGCGCCTGTCATGGCCGCCCACTGCTCACCAAGGGTGATGGTTAAATGCAGCGGATAAATTTCACTGTGTGCACCATGTGCTGTGATGGGTTAAAGGACACATTTCGTTCTGTCACGTTGTGCTGTGCTGCCGCGTCTCACAATCACTTCGCTTTCACTTTCAAATTCTGACAGACTAATACGTTTGGCTGCAGGCATCAGCCCATTTCTAATTATCTTCTAAAGTGAATTTACTTTTGGGCTCAATTTAAGACATAAGACATCTTTCATTTGCAGTATAGACACAACACTTTTATAATGGGTGTAATTATTAATTATCCTGTAATTGGAATCATATTACTTTACGGCCAGCATGGTACCCCGTTAATTAAAACTGGATATGTCATGGTTCCAGATCTAACTCTGCTCTCATGTCCCTCTGATGATCTCTCTTTCTGCAGGCGTACTCCCATGATGCCTACCTGAGGGGTAACGAGCCGTTTTCCGGAGGAGCGCAGCTCCTCCCACCCCCTCCGCCCCTCTGTTACCCCGCGCCCGCCACTCCGCCCCACATGGGTCAAAACCAGCTGGACAGCTGGAGCCGCCTCCCCTCTGTCACAGCGTCCCCGCCCCTCCACAGCCGCACTGTCGCCGCAGGCAGCAGCAGTAGCGCCGGCAGCCCCGCCCACCGCACCGAGGAGATCCAGTATGGCGTGACAGCCAGCGCTGTCCCCAGGGGGCGCTCTTTCTCCACCTCCTCCTCGTCCACGCCGCCGCCAAGCGTGCACTCCCACCACCTCGGGCCGCGCCGGGACCCCGCGACCATGGCTCCTCCCCCGAGCCGGAGCGAGCGGTGCCAGCAGGCCCTGAGCGACTGGTATTACAGCCAGGTGCCCGAACGCGAGCGGCAGCGCCACCGCAGCATGCGCCCGCGACACCGCAGCTTCTCCCAGGACCGCCTGGGAGAGCTGGCCGACGCCCGCCGCCACACCCAGCAGCGGCAAGGGGGCTGGCCCCACAGTGCCTCCCAGGACACCCTGCTCCTGCTGCAGCAGCAGTCGGGCCCCGGACCCCGCGGCGACCCCCACTGGAGCTACAGCGACTGGGAGGGCGGGCACCAGCGGTCCGCGTACGGCCGCGCCCGCTCCGAGAACCTGCTGGCCGGTCGGATCGAGCGCTCCGGCCGCTCGCTGGAGATGCTGGATTACCAGCGGCAAGCCCCGCCCACCACCAGGACTGAGGCCTCCTACCAGAGGCAGGTAAGCCACTTCGTCCCCGCCCAGCCGGGGCGACATGCAATTTCCCAACATTCGCCCCAGCACCATCAGCAGATGTCCAAGCTCCACCCATCACACACGTCTCCGCACCACGCCCAGCCACAGCAGGCGGTGCCCCAGACGAGGGGCCTCCCATCAGGGCAAAGCTTGGACGAGCAGCCGGTGGGTTACCGTAGCTACAGCCCCTCCTTCAACCGTAAAACCGGCCGCTTGATGCAGCAGGCGCATTCCTTCCGAGACCCCTCCTACACGGGACCACACCTCAGCTGGGCGCCCGCGGCGAAAACCAGCCCCCCTGAGGGTCTCCCACCCACAACCGCCACCTCCGCCGCCACCAGCAGCCCCTCGTCTGGGCCGGCCAAGGGGCAGGATCTAGGCTACCGGCCCACCAATCACGAGAGGCCGTCGGGGGAGGTGGACGCCCAGGGGCCTGTCCAGAAACAGGAAGTGGTTCTGAGGCAAAAGCCGCCCACCGGGCGCAAATCTGCTCACGCACTTCGACACCCGCATTACATCCTGCCCCTCGACGGCAGCGAGCCGGAGCTGTTCCTCGCGGACGCCACCGAGGCCACGCCTGCCGACCCCGCCTCCTCCGGAGACGCCGGCTCCGCCCCTCCTCGCCGAGCCAATGGCAGGCTGCCCCCTCTGTCTGTGGAGGACGACTCTCTGGCCTCCATCCCCTTCATCGGTGAGACCTTCCTCATCATCATCTTCATCACTCTTGCACACTTTCCACTCCCCCTTTTACACTTTCAGCTTTTTTTTATTCTTCATTTGTTGTGCACACACGAGAACCGCCGGCGTTCACAATTCTGGGTTTATTATTCAGCATCGTCGGCGTCTGTCAGTCCCACAGCTTTATACTTGGTTTCAGCTCAAAATTTGCTCGTCTTTTCTCCTCTGTGTGTGTGTGTGTTCAATTCATGGCTGTATTTGTTTGTGTGTGTTCGATTCATGTCTGTATGTGTCTGTATTCGATTCATGTCTGTGTGTGTGTTCGATTCATGTCTGTGTGTGTGTGTGTGCAGCCAGCAGAGTAGCCTCCTGTCCTGTCCTACAGAGAGTTACATCTGGCCAGTGTACGTGTGTGTCGGTGTGTTTGTGTTGGCACCTGCACTCGTGCCACGGCGTGCCTGGTGAGGCAGAAACACACACAAAATGCCTGAAAAGCTTAATCAGCTGTGTGTGTGTGTGTGTGTGTGTGTGTGTGTGTGTGTATTTTTTAGTAATCGCACCATGGGGAGTCAAACAGCGTTTCCTTTACTGCTCGACCCGGCTGTGATCTAATGCCAGAATTCCAGTAAAGGGAACAACCCGGATGATAAAACGTGTTACAGGTGTGTCTGTGCGAGGTGCAGGTGTGTGTGTGGGTTACAGGTATGTGTGTATGCGTGCAGAAGAGGTGTGTGTGTGTGTGTGTGTGTGTTGCTGAACTGCTTTGCATAAATAAATCAGACGGGCGGCTGCGGGGAGCTGCTCGCTTGATTCTGTTCAGTTGAACAGCTGAGCGAATCGCTTCACATCTGAATGGCAGGTGACTGTTTCTGCTTATGTGTGTGTGTGTGTGTGTGTGTGTAGAGAGGGACACACCTGTGTGATATCCAGTGGAGTGAAGCTCTCGGTGTGGAGCTCGGTCGTGTCGGGGCAGGCCTCCCGTGTCTCGTCCTCGTCTCCGTGGTGATAGGATCTGTGTGTGTGTGTGTGTGTGTACGTGTGTGTTTGGAGGGGTGGGGCCTTGTCCTGTCCTGCAGAGTGTGTGTACAGTGTGTGTATGGCTCCATGGATGGGCACAAACAAAATGGTGTGTGTGTTGTATGCAAAGGGCTTTAGATTGAATCATTGAACCCACACACACACACACACACACACACACACATTTACAGTCTGGTCAATACTACCATTGTTCTCTGTAAGGGGGTTGGCCATATTCACCGATCCGATGATGTCACCGGCCATTCTTATCTCATGTTGATAAAAATCGGAAATGTTTTGAAAAAAAACGAAAAAAAATTGACGTGAATCTGACTACATCTCTGACATGGCCATCTTGACATGGCCATCTTTTCATGCTTTGCTCTCTGCGCCCTGTAATGGCCGCGCGGCCCACTCGGGGGTCACGACCTCCAGCTTGTGGACAGCCGAGGTTACTCAGCTACGTGTAGCGGGGAACGTTCGTTAAAAACGGGTTGGCGAGTAGCAGCGTGTGTAGAGTGTGTAGCAGCGTGTGTAGAGTGTGTATCTGTAGGCACTTCTGAGGTCCGACCAGCAGAGACTCATCAGCGTGTGTGTGTGTGTGTGTGTGTGTGTGTGTATACGCACCCCTCTGGGCACTGTTAATGAGGACCTTTGTTAAACCCACAGAGCTGCTATTTCTGCTGGTGGCTGGAAAACAGGCAGATTCCAGATTGTGGATCCCAGAATGGGAGCGTTTTTTCCGCTCGTGGAGCAGAGCGGTCGTCTCGGTGAGGGAGGGAGGGAGAGAGGGAGAGAGGGAGAGATAGAACTGGATAAACATGAACAAGTAGGAGAAGAAACTAAACAAGGTTCTAAGTGGAGAACTGTCAGACTGAAAGGAAGGATGGATGAAGGGAATGATGGAGAGATGGGTGGATGGACAGATGGAGGGATGGATAGAGGACTCTTTTTATGTTGTGTGTGTCGCCTCCTGCTGGTGCTGGCAGACATTGTCTCTGTTTAGTCGGAGGTTTTGCAGTTTTTTGATTAGGGCTCCATGATTTGGGGAAAAAGACATATTGCGATTATTGAGATCAATATTGCGATATGCGATTGCGATATGATAAAGGGCACTTGCTTGTATATCAATGAAAAGTCGCATACTAATAGTGAAGAAGAAGACCCGGGTTCAAATCCCACTTACTACCATTGTGTCCCTGAGCAAGACACTTAACCTCAAGTTGCTCCAGGGAGACTGTCCCTGTAAATACTGATTGTAAGTCGCTCTGGATAAGGGCGTCTGATAAATGCTGTAAATGTAAATGTAAATGTAGTGAAATGTTTAATTTCAAAGTGAAACATACAAACTACTTATAACAACTTGAAATGCCCAGTGCTTTCAAAATACAATATTCTACAAAATTAAATAAATCACAAAAAAACTCTTTTACATTACTGTCGAACGACAAACCCTGGTAAGCCTAAACAACTGTTTTGATTATATTTGGCCATTATAAAATCCCGTATTATAGTTCTTACGTTTAACCAAAACTGACTTGAACTCAGGGATGCATAGCTTTGCTAGCTTAGCTAAGGTTAAGATTTGTAAACTGAGGTGAACTTCTTTAGGAAACCTTCAAAGTTTGAGAAAAGTTAACTAAACAGCTAAGAACAGTCTAAATAGTTAATGCCTACATTTAGCCAAAACGTTGTTTGGAGGCTGACTTGAACACAGCTTAGCTTAGCTAAGGTTAAGACTTATAAAACGGGATTTTCTAATGGCCAAATATATTCAAAACAATTGTTCAGCCTTACCTATGAAATGTAACCCCCGGGATCTGGTTTGGAGCGTACAGCGGTTTGTACAGCCCCAAGCAACACAAGAGTGCACTTCTCTCCATAGACATGTGTATGCTTCACGCCAGAGTACAGCCTATCGTATCGCGTCATGCGGCGTCTAACCATATGTCTCCGAATCGAAAGTCATGTGACCAAATACGTCACATCCGACTGAAGTGAGACTTCAGTCAGCTCGCAAACTTTGAGAGAATGAGAGAATGGATCGGATATGTTGCCGATCCAATCAATGTACTAATCATTTAAATCGCAGCTTTTTGCGTTCATGTAATCGCACAGACTGACATTGTGATTACGATTGCGATTAGATTAATCGTGCAGCACTATTTTTGATGTTTTTTGGTAAATGTTTTCAGCACAGAGAAACATCTGAGAAAGAGAACTGGGATCTGTAGCGCGCACACACACACACGCATACACGCGCGCACACACACGCACCGTATAAAGCAGAACACACACTCAGAACTGAGACATTATTTATCAGCCGTTTTTCTCTGTGCAAAGGTGAGTGTGTTTTATGGGCCAAAGAATGTGTAAATGTGTGATCATGAGCATATAAAAGCATTTCTGTATACTGTATTAGTGTTTGTGTAAAAATAATAATCTGCGTATCTGAGCATATATAACGTGTTTGTGTAGCTAAGTAAATGTGTTATGGGAACATGTCAAAGCATTATTGTGTGTGTATGTAAATAAGCATATTAAATAATTTGTGTGTGTGTGTGTGTGTTGCACTCTCGCTTTTTGCTCTCCTGCTTTACTGTCTCTCCTCTTCTGATTTCTCTCTTCTTCTCTCCCTGGTCCTAACGCTCCGCCCCTCTCGCAGATGAGCCGACGAGTCCGGGTGTGGACCTCCGGGCGCGCCCCGTCCCCGCCTCCTCTGTGGTGTCCAGTGGGGGTGTGAGCTCTGCCCCGCCCGTGCCCGCCTCCCCCACCTTCACCTTCTCCTTCAGCCGACTCTTCTCCCACGACTGCAGTGAGTGACTGACTGACCGTGTCCCCACAGCCATGTCACAGACTCCTCCCATGTCACATGGGCAATGTCTGCATGCTCCGATCCGACATGTGCATGTGCATGTGTGCGTGGCGGTGTGTCACAGTTCTCACAGACTCCACCCACATTAATCAGGAACACCCTGACTTTCACCTTGACATGACCTTTGACTTTCTCGGACGACAGCATTCCAACTCTCGCCCCGCTCCTCCGCCTCCTCCCTTCTCTCACTAACACCTCCCTCCACAGCCCCGCCCACCATCTCCGCCCCTGTTCCGCCTCTAATCCATTCTACCCCTTCTCTCCCTGCCCAGGCAGCGTCAAATCCAACCGCCGCGGCTCCTACATGCTGGCCATCACCACCGAGCGTTCCAAGTCATGTGACGAAGGGCTGAACACGTTCCGGGACGAGGGCCGCATTATCCCGTGAGTCATTTAACGTTCCGACTACGTACCCGCAGAACCTTCCGAGAACCGTTTAGATGTGCCTGAATCATGACATTTCCTCAGCGCTGATCGGAGCGGATGTTAAAATCGCTCCTGTTCCGTTCATGCAGGAAGTTCAACAAGAGGTTCAAGAGCTTCTTCACTGACGGGGTAAGAGCCGACGAGCACACGTCCGAGTGAGTGGGTGCCCAAAAAAAACGTAGTGATACGTAGAATCAGATACGTAGAATACGAGCTTCAGTATGTACACCTACACAGTGTACATCCACACACAACAGTGAGGAAGAATACGCAGCGGGAGACAAGGTGTCTTGATGGGATGTGACACATTCGTATTTTGTGTACGTGTGAGTGAGTGGGTGATAGTAGCCTAGTGATTAACACCAGAAGACCCAGGTTCAAACCCCACTAACCATCGTGTCCCTGAGCAAGACAATTAACCTTGAGTGTCTCCAGGGGGGGGACTGTCCCTGTAACTACTGACTGTAAGTCGCTCTGGATAAGGGCGTCTGGTAAATGCTGTAAATGTAAAATGTCCGATCTGCTGCTCCGTCCAGTCTCTGGACAGTCTGGCTTCAGCCGAAGAGGCTCGATCCAAACGCCACTCGACCTCTGAACTCGGCAGCATCAACTACAGCGACGTGCGGCGGGAGGGGTGGCTTCACTACAAACAGATCCACACGGAGAAGGGCAAGGTGGGGTCACCGGCGCCGTACTGCCGTCCTGAGACGTTCTGATTGGGTCAGAGGTCACGCTCTCTTTCTCTCCCTCGCTCTCTGGACCGCTCTGCAGAAAGTGGGCAGTGCAATGCGTCCGTGGAGGCGGGTCTACTCCGTGCTGCGTTCCCAATCGCTCTGCCTCTACAAGGACAAGCGGGAGGCGGTGCTCCGGGGGGCGGCGCTCGGTGGCAGTGCGGAGGATGAGCAGCCAATCGGCATCCGCGGCTGCCTGGTGGACATCGCGTACAGCGAAACGAAGCGCAAGAACGCCCTGCGCCTGACCACCCAGGACTTCTGCGAGTATCTGCTGCAGGCGGAGGACCGAGATGACATGCTGGCCTGGATCAAGGCCATCGGGGACGTCAGCAAGACCGATAGCGAGGTGAGAGGCCGGTCGCTTTGTCATTAAGTAGTACAAACTACGAAAACCGAAACTCGGTTACCATGACAACCACCATGAGTAATCTGTAAACCCCGGTAAATTAATCCACGTGAACTCAGAACTCATAATAATGGTGTTGAATAGGGGTGGTAGTAGCCTATGAACCAGAAGACCCAGGTTCAAATCCCACTTACTTCCAACGTGTCCCTGAGCAGGACACTTAACCCTGAGTGTCTCCAGGGAGGGACTGTCCCTGTAACTATTGACTATTAAGTCGCTCTGGATAAGGGGGCGTCTGGTAAATACTGTAAATGTAAATGAATTGATCTACTGGACTATGGTTGGTCACATTTTTAATCCCTCCACCTGGAACAGAGTTTGAGCTTCATGCATTTCTGTCTCTCTCTCCGGAAGGAACTGGGCTTCTCCAGACAGGCACTGATCAGCAAGAAGCTAAACGACTACAGGAAACAGAGGTGAGCTGGTGACGGGCCATTTCTGAGACAGGACACGCCCTGTGGACTGTGGCTGGGCTGCATGCTGGGCATGCTTTTTGGCTGAGCGTTGACACCCCTCTATCGCCCCCTGCAGCCCAACAGGGACCAAGCCGGACTCGTCTCCAAAAGTTCCCCGAATGAAACCGGCCTTCCTTCTGCCCAAGACAGAGGGCGGAGCTCCCCGTTCACCCAAATCTGAGGGAAAAGGTGTGTTTAACCAGAAATATATATTTTTTAAACCCATTAAATGTGTTTTCTCACGTCCCACACTTTTATGCAGAGCTTATTAAAATTACATTTGTTTCGCACCTAAATCACTCATCATGAAGCCTCAGATTTCTACAATCCACATACCTTTGACGGTGTTGCTGTGGAGAGTAGTAGTAGCAGATTAAAAATACCGGTGCGAGGGCCCGCCATCGCTCCATGCAGATTTAATCTTCCTCGATTTTCTTCCTCTAGATGAGAGCAGCCCACCAAAATCTCCCTGGGGAATCAACATAATAAAAAAGGCCAAGAAGGCGGGGCCTAAAGCGTTTGGCGTTCGCCTGGAGGACTGTCAGCCAGCCATCAACAACAAGGTGAAGAGTCCCGTCCCGTGTCATACGGACCTGGTCACCTGAACACACAGCAATGCAACTGCTTTCTCCCACAGTTCATCCCGCTGATCGTGGAGATCTGCTGCGGCCTGGTGGAAGACATGGGGCTGGAATACACGGGGATCTACAGAGTTCCCGGGAACAACGCGGTGGTGTCGAGCCTGCAGGAGCAGCTGAACAAGGGGACGGACATCAACACCGCAGAGGAGGTGGAACTCAGGCACCACCAGATGAGAACATTTAAACACACACATGGCTCACAGCAGTTTGGGATTTTAAGAGCGAATCACAATGAATCGCAAATTAATGTGCATTTATGGAATTTAAGTACTTAAATAAATGTGCACCAGGGATTACCCTACTGCACTCTGGATTTATCTGTAAAATTCCGTAGGGTATAGTCAGATTTCTGCAAAAAACTGACATAAACCAGAGATCCTTTTACAAGTGTCTGTTATATATAAACTATTAAACCAATTAATGTGTTTTTACATAATTTAAATACTTAAATAAACAAACCCTACTGCACTCTGGATTTAATTTCAAGCAAGTTAAAATTCCATGACATAAAACCAAGATCCTTTCCAAGTGGCTGTTATACATAAACTATTAAACCGTACTAGATTCTCATATCGTTATTGAAAATGTGTATATCGGGACATATTAACACACTCTTGTCTCTCTACAGAAGTGGCAGGACATGAACGTGATCAGCAGTCTGCTCAAGTCCTTTTTCCGGAAGCTCCCAGAGCCGCTGTTCACAGACGGTGCGTCGCATGGTGCAGACGGTGTATCCAGTAATGGCCATTTAAAAAAAAAAAAAAAAAAAAAAAAACGATTATCACGTATTCCCCCAGACAAATACGGTGACTTCATCGAGGCAAATCGGATGGAGAGTGCCAGCAGCAGACTGAAGACCATGAAAAAGTTGGTACGTACTGTGTGTGTGTGCGCGTGTGTGTGTGTAGCCTGCTTCACCTCGTACCCTTGCTTCATTGTTGTGTTTTTTTGTTTTTTTTTGCCCCACATCTCAGATCCACGACCTGCCCGATCACTACTTCCACACACTGAAGTTCCTCGTTTGTCACTTGAAGACCGTGGCGGACCACTCAGAGAAGAACAAGGTGCGCAACTGCTGCGCAAGCTTCTGCGCGTCTGTTCACTCGTTTACTCGAGTTTTGTGTGTGTGTGTGTGTGTGTGTGTAGATGGAGCCTCGCAATCTGGCCCTGGTCTTTGGCCCCACGTTGGTACGAACCTCTGAGGACAACATGACGGAGATGGTGACACACATGCCTGACCGGTACAAGATAGTGGAGACGCTCATTCAGCACGTGAGTCACAGACAGTCTGCAAAAAACACACCGCTGTACGGCAGAAACGCGAGCCTTCACTCGTGGTTATTTTTCTACATGACTTCACGTGATATGTTCAAATAAAGATAAAGTGATAAAGTGAAGTGATTGTCACTTGAGATACACAGCAGCACAGCACACGGTGCACACAGTGAAATTTGTCCGCTGCATTTAACCCATCACCCTTGGTGAGCAGTGGGCGGCCATGACAGGCGCCCGGGGAGCAGTGTGTGGGGACGGTGCTTTGCTCAGTGGCACCTTGGCGGATCGGGATTCGATCCGGCAACCTTCTGATTACGGGGCCGCTTCCTTCACCGCTTTTCAAAGCACCCACACGGGCGTTCAGCACCAGCGTTCGGTCGGCTGACCGTTCGGTTGCCGTCAAATAAACGCTGCATGCAACGATTCATTATGATATAATCTGCAGTGCATCGCGATGCATCGATTATAAGATTGATTTCAACACGCCTAACACACACAGTGTGCAAAATAACACACACTGTTACACACCATTGCACATCATGAGTAAATGGATTCAGACCTTCTGCTCTTTTCCTGACAGTACATCTGGTTCTTCAGTGAGGAACTGGATAAAGACGAGAAGGTAGGAGACGCCACCGTCTAACACACGCATGTGTGCATGCTGATGGACATGACCTTTGACCTCTCCCCTCAGACTCCGGTGGACACAGAGGACGTCCAGCCCGCCCCGAACATCGACCACCTCCTGTCCAACATCGGCAGGACGGCCCAGCTGGGCGAAGCCTCAGGTGAGAGCTCCGCCCCTCCCAACGACACCGCACGGCCCTACGACTGCATGGCGTAGCTGACTAACGGACGTCCCACGGGGCGGGACCAATCGTAGCATGTTTCAGTGTCATGCAAATGCTGCTCTTCTCTCCTGTACTCATCCGTCACTCCGTCTCTCTGTGCATTTCTGCATTCCTCTTAGCTGAGCCGGTGGAGCAGCCGCTGCGGTAGGATGTGTGTGTGTGTGTGTGTGTGTGTATGTGTGTGTGTTTTGTTGGTGTGTTGTGCCACTGTTGGGGGTTTCTGTCTTGGTTTCATTCACTGTCCTCTCACTACACCAGTGTCTTGCGTTTGTGTGTGCATACACACATTGTTATATTAATAAATGTCCCTGCACAGCAGAAGCACTGATGTATACACACACACACACACACTTACCTGTACATGCATATTTTGCACATGAGTGTGTGTGTGTGTGTGTGGTCTGTCAATAGTGTCTTGTCTGATTTGTGCCCCCGTCGAGACGCTGCTCATCACAGACCGACACGTTCCTGTGCGGGCAGCGCCTCTTCTCCGCGTTCATGTGTGGGACGGGAGGCACGGCTTTCCCGTAATCCGTCTTTTTTTCCCGACTGGGTCGTCTGTGCCTCCCGTCGCTGGTCGCCTCCATCCAGTCAGCCCATAACTCGCTGTTCCTCTCTCACACAGACTCAACCAACAGTGACTCGGCCAAGTCCAAGGTAAGATGTGTGTGTGTGTGTGTGTTGTGGGGGCGGGGTTACTGCTGAACACGGAGCAGAAAGTATGCAGAGCGGGTAACACACTCGCCTGTGAACCAGAAGACCCGGGTTCAAACCCCACTTACTACCATCGTGTCCCTGAGCAGGACACTTAACCCCGAGTGTCTCCAGTGGGGGGACTGTCCCTGTAACTACTGGTTGTAAGTCGCTCTGGATAAGGGCGTCTGGTAAATGCCGTAAATGTAAATGGTTGCGAGATTCATTTCAACGCCCCTCATCTGAACTGGGGTGCACTTGTACAGTCGCCCGACGTTATTCGGGGAATGTGAGTGTGTACGAATATGGGCGGAGCTTAACTGCTTAAAAAGCCCAGTGATGCTGAATGACCTTTTTCTCCTATTCTCAGGGTTCATGGGGGTCGAAACGGGACATGACAGCCAAAGAGATCCTGACGCTGTCCATCATGTCGGCGGTGACGCGCAAGCGCAGGAAACGCCACAAGGCCCGCCTCATGGGCAGCAGCACCGACGACGACTCGGAACATGAGCCGATCAAAAGTGGCCTCTCAGGGGACGAGGGGCCGGGAGCGAGCGACACTGCCCCCAAGGCTGAGGAGGAAGAGGACGATGATGATGATGAGAAGGAGGAGGGAGATGAAGAGGAAGCCATGGAGGGCGAGAAAGTGATGCCGGTGGAGCTTTTAACTCCCAGCAGGCCGTGCAGCGTTGAGGCCAAATCGGTTCCGGCTACAGACCTGAGTGAAGAGGAGGAAGTGCGGCCGGAAGCGAAGCGCGGTGGTGGGTGGGGCCCTGAGGACGCACGCTCCATCGTGTCTGGTTATTCGACCCTCTCCACTCTGGGGCGGAGCCTGGCCTCAGAAGGGCGTGGCGAGGAGGCGGATGACGAGCAGAGTGAGTTGGTGAGCGAGACAGACAATGAAAGTGGCTTTGCTTCCCGCTCCCTCACTCAGGAGCGGCCTGAGAAAAAACAGGCCTCGCCCGCAAATACAGCCACGCCCACCACGCCTCGCAGCTTCCTGTACACACACTACAAACCAACCAGCCCCAGCATCAGCACAACCCCGCCCGCTGAGTCGACCAGCAGGGCGGGGGCACGGTCCACCACACCCTCCACGTCGTCTTACTCCTCCTCCTCCACCGCCTCCCACCGACTCCACCCACGCCCCTCTTTCAACTCACACCGCCTAATCCAGTGTGACACGCTGGCCCGCCGGAAACTGAAAGGTGGGTCCAAGGCACGATCCATGGACTTGCTGGTGAGCCCCGCCCCCGCCGCAGGCGAAGGGAAACCTTCAGATCCTGTCAGCCAGGGTAGCTCCGCCTCCAGGCCAAAGCCCTCATCCAGCAGCAGCCAAGAGAGTCTGGTTCCATCCACCATCACACTATCTGTGGGACGAGGCGGAGGAGGCGTGGCTGGGGGTGTGTCGCTGATGGAGCAGGTGCGGGCGCGGCTCTTGGGCTCGGCCGACGACCTGCGCAGCATAGGCCTGCGGAAACCGCTGTCGCCCGAGACGCGCAGGAAGAGGCGGGCCTGGAGGAGGCACACCGTGGTGGTCTCGCCCACGGAGGCTTCCATGAAGACCCCCGGCAACAACAACAACCGACCGGCGCCTCCACCCAAGCCCGCTCTGGTGCCCCCGTACTCCCCCGGAACCCGCGATTCTGCCGAGACGCAGGCCACACCCACTCCCGCACGGCTCCCAAACACCCTCCAGCAATACCTGTAGCCATGGCAACAGAGGAAACAGTTCAGCGGGAATCAGCTGAAGGGCGTCGCTTTTATAGTGCAGTACTGGGAAACGGCGGAGATGGCCACGCCCCCCAGTCTTACAGTGCTTCCTGTCCCGCCTCCTGCCTTCCCAGGCATCCCTAATGGCCACGCAGTAGCCAACCGAAGGCCTTATTTGAGTTGCTATGGAGACGCTATGCCTCTGTGTTTCCATGCTCCGCTCAGCACAGGTCAGAGGTCATAGCGTTTCCCGCCTCGCGCTCTCCCTCAGTGTTATGCAGCAGCACGGCCGTCTTCAGCAGTAACCCCGCCCCCACCACACACACACACACACACACACACACACTGCCCTCATGTGAATTCATTTGTTACGCCGTGTACGTGTAAAGTATGTGTGTGTTTGCCTGATTGTGTACAGTTTGTGTACATGTTTGATTTGTAACATTTGTATAAAGCTGCGCTAAGCTAACCGTGTAAATATGCGTCAAATGTTATCATATTCCATTTTTTTCTTTATGGTTTACACATGTGCCCTCAGGTCCCCGCCCGCTTTCTTCCAGATGTTACTTGAAATGGTTCCCTTAATCTGTTATTTTTGTGTTATATACAGTATATATTAAATATATCTCTATATTTTGTACGGAAATAATAAGAAGTTTAACTCTCGGGGGGAGTTCCTGTCGTAAACGCCTCAGGAACGCCCGCTGCCGACTGTTCCCCGCAAGCGGCCTTCCCGCCCGCGACCGGCGCGAGCTCTATGCAGAATTCGACGGCGTCCCTCCGCTGTGCCGCCTCACCACACACGCGAAGACCGAGAGATCCAGCGCCACAGTCTCGTCCCCGCTCGATCCATATCATTTATTTTCTTTCTGATACATAAAAAAAGACGCGTTTACCTCCTGTTCATGTGGAGAAGGGGCGTGTCCGAGGCCAATCAGAGAGAAGGGGCGTGTCCTCTCCCGTTGAGTTATCCAAAACAACTGTGGATTTTGGAATCGACTGGAGTTTGGAAGAGTATCAATATTTTGGGAGTTTCAAATGTGACACGATTGCGATGCCATGCTTTCCAGCCACCGAACTCTGACCCCGCAGCGACGGCTCAGATTTCGCGGCGTTACCTCAACAGTAGCTCTTAAGTGCCTGATTTCCGAAGTCCTGGCCTTCCTCGGTGCCGCTCCTCCCGCCATCGGACCTTGACCTCTGACCTCTGCAGAAGACACCCGCGCCGCCAGCAGGGGGCGCCGCAGGGGCACCGAGGAAGGGGGGGGGCATATTAACGAAACCTTCACGTTCTTTTATTTAACTTTTTAACGAAAAATGTTAAAAAAAAAAGATTTTTAATAAAATGTACAAAATATTCTTCCTCAAGACCTTGCGGGGTCCAGCGTTTTAATCCCGCCACAATTTAGGGTTTATGGTACCAAAATGTTGGATGGTGGTGGCGAAACATACGAGGCCGCACACACTCCTGCCAGCGTGTGTGTGTGTGTGTGTGTGTGTGTCGCAGTGTAAACTGTTCCGGTGGAATTTGGTACGCCGATGACGATGATTTTCTCATTATTTACCAACAATGCATCTGTGCTCATGCGTAATATCTGCTTCTTCTGTTCAGGACTGATTTGTTTACACCTGATGATAATGTCTGGACCAATTATTGCAATATACCGCATAACTGATGATTTATTTATTTGTGCCCCCTTCAATAATTGACGACGTTGGTTACGGGCCCGGCCCCGTCAGCACCGCGCCTCGCGGTTCTCCACTGACACACGGTGTAAAATAAAGTCGAACGTGTCTGAAACGCTGGTCTGCTGGCCCGGTCCATGTTCTCAAAATCAAAAGGTTCCACGCAGCAGCAGGAGATTTAGGGGTTTAATGGCCTCCGTGGACGACGGTATTAATATAGATTAACTATAGCTGGTCTTCTTCAGAGAAAAAAAAAAAAAAAAAGCCTTCAAAACGTTTAATTTATATAATGTTTTTTTTTTTTTTAAGAATTAAATATTATATACACTCACATTAATTTCTGTGCTGGGGCAAAAAAAAAAAAAATATATATATATATATATGTTGAAAACCTCGCTTGGGTGTCCAGTAGAAAGAAATAAAGAAGGAGCTGCACGTCATCACTCGGCCTCCCCGCCGGCCCTCTTCTCCCGCAGGAGCTCCTCGTTCTCGGCCCGCAGCCTCCGCAGCTCCTCCTGCAGCGCCTCCAGGCGGCGCAGGCGGTTGTTCTCCTCCTCCAGGCGCGACAGGCTGCGCTCCAGCTCCAGGTACTGCTGCACCAGCTCCGGCTTGCTCAGGCTCTGCAGGCTCTCGGCGTGGAAGCGCTCGTAGGTCTCGGAGAAGTCCCGCTGGAGGAAGGAGCCGCCGGCCCGGCCGATGCCGTCGCTGCCCCAGCCGCTGCCGTCGCAGTCCTCCTCCTCCTCCTCCGCCGCCGCCGCCGCCTCCGGCACGTCGTCCTCGCTGGCCGGGTCCTTCTCGGTGTTCAGGTCCGGCTCCCCGCGGTCGTGCTGCTCCATCAGGAACTGGGTGGTGTTGTACGGCGCCACCGGGAGGCCCTTGGCGAACATCTCCGCCCGGAGGCGGGACGCCCGCGCCGTCTCCCTCTCGTCCAGCGCCCGCTTCTCCTCCCAGGTGAGTTTGAAGTAGGGCTTCCAGCGCCGCTTGTTCTTCGAGGGACGCCGCCGGTGCTTCTTCTTGCCGGGACGCGGTCCGGGACACGCCCCCTCGGGGGAGGCCCGCCCACCGCTCGGCCGCTCGTCGTCTCCATGGGGACCCCCGGCCGCGCCGTTCTGATTGGCTGCGGCGCTGAGGCTCGGCGCTACGTCCCGCCCCCCCGGCGGGCTGAGAGAAGTTTTCAGGTGGAGCGTCCCGGCGCCCCCCGCCTCCGACATCCTGCTGAGGAGCAGCGGGGTCAGCCGCGGCCACCGAGCATCATCTTCACCGGAGACCAGTCGAGATAGCGGCCGCGGCGTCACTTCGGTCACGTCACTAACTGCCGTTAACCGTTTCGACCGCGGAAGTCCCAACGTTCGGACTCCGGACTAAGTGCCACCGCCGAGTCGAAAGAGCAACTGCTGGAGGCGGAGCAGCCCGGGCTTTTATATCCAGCCCGCCATCTGTACTGCGCATGTCAGAGTTCGGTGCGTCGGGCAGGCGGTATTTGTAGTTCTGCGAGTCGTGCGTTGCCAGACGAGCGCGGACAGGAAAACTACAACGTACACAGAACCGACGCCCAGGTCTTCGGGAAAGCCTATCAGATGCTATGGTCAGCGGCATTCAGTCCCGCGTCGTCACGTCCCATTGGACTAAAGCACATCCGTCCCGTTTCCACGACGAAACCATTAGTCCATTGGTCCCCTTCTCAACCAATCACTGACGCTTTTGCGCCGACGCGCCCATATTTTCCACACAGAAGGTCTAACTGCGCATAAGATATTTCGTTTTTTTGTTTTGTTTTACTAAACACGTGCAATTAAAACAGGGAGTACAAACAATATCGCTTCGGCCAAAGTGTACGGACCTTGCGGATACTTTCCGCTCCGTGCGGCGGACTGTTCCATGGTGCGGTGGCTCGGGGGGTGACATGCTAACAAGCTCGGGTTTAACAGTGCTCGTACGTGTATGGTGGACGAGCCTAAGTAAAAACATGGTGGACGAGCCTAAGTAAAAACACACAAACCCCGACCTACTCACAGTATTCGCCCCAAAACCTCATATGGCTGAAGAACAAACCCAGCACAGTGGACGAACCCTCGCTGGCATCTGTCATGACATCCGTAGTGATGTGCAAATAAATCCAACCTGGACACGATTGACGTTCAGAAACCATCCAGGAACCAAAATAAATTATGGACTGATTGATCTGCATCAGTTGCATGATGGGGAGGGTAGTCTGGTGGGCGTGGTGGGGGGCATACATTTTTTTACATTTACAGCATTTACCAGATTCCCTTATCTATATATTATAATCAGTAGTTACAGGGACAGTCCCCCCCCTGGAGACACTCAGGGTTAAGTGTCTTGTTCAGGGACATGATGGCAGTAAGTGGGATTTGAACCTGGGTCTTCTGATTCATAGGCAAGTGTGTTACCCACTAGGACACTACCACCCAGTTTTTTACTGTTATAATGCTTTATGAGGGTGCTTTGAGACATGTGGTTTGGTTTCAGGCTCAGAAAGCAACATTTTGTCTTCTCATGTTGCAGAAAGATACAAGAGAACTGCACAGCGTACAGATCAGGGGTGCGAGTGGGTGGATGCGGGTGGGTGTTGGGTGAGTGAGGGGTTCAGCAGGGTGTCTGATTTCTGCAGCAGTGCCCCCCTCTTGAACCCGTGCCAGAGAGGATTATGGGTTCTCTGCGTGTGGTGGGCGCCGCCCGAGGCCTGCTCAGCTCCTCCTGCAGACCTTCAGCTGTGGAATCTGCTTACAATAAAACATTTATAAGTACTAGATCGCATCCTCTGTGCTATATTGTATATACGTTTTTATTAGCTCATTAAAAAAAAAAAAACAATTTCAGTTTTAGTTTCGATTTTAACTTTTAAATCAAGATCTCGCCTCAGTAAACATGCTTCACTTTTTATTAGAACTTCAACTGAAATGATGTATTATTATGCATAAAAAATGCATGTATATTTACTATATACAACACTGTTTAGGCCCCTTTTGAATGTCTGTTAATGATGGAATGTCTGCACACACTTACTGGTCAAATCCATCAGTTCATCATCATGAAACCCTCTCCAGTCACCCCGATAAAACTGGTCAAATCCACACGAGTAAACCGGCACTCCGCGCTTTGTCGAGGTTTAAGCGGCATCCTTTATAAACGGAATTCTCATTTCATCCGGCAGGCGGCGCTGCAGCCGCAAGAATGATCGCGGACTGTAGAGACTGTAATTTACTAACTTCTCCGCGGGAATAGGCGTGTGTGTGTGTGTGCGTGTGTGAGTGAGTGTGAGTGTGTGTTAGGAGGAGGGTTTTCGCTCTTCAGAGTCGAGTTTCTGTCCACACGGGACCTGACGGGAGGAGCGAGCGGAGCTGCAGAACCAGGACCCGGGGCGGAGCGGAGCGGACCGGACCGACACTCCGAATCATGTTGGGCAGCAGCAGGAACCCGAGCGGGGCGCAGAGCGGCTCCGCGATGACGGACTGGCAAATGCAGGACCCCCTTCGGAGGCTCGGTAGGCGTCCAAAACGAGTCTAGAGTCTAGAATAAATCCGACGGAGGCGCTGCGCTCCTGCAGACTAAAACTAGAAGAACTTTTCTACTGAACTTCTACAGAAAAAAACAAGACAAAATAATAAACCAGAATTTGGCAGACTAAACCAGGTTTAAGACTTGACTTGTAAAGCTATCAGGTTTAACCCAGACCATGTCTGCAGACTAAAGCGGGACATACTAAACCAGGTTTAACTTTAACTCTCGATTAAAACCCGTTTCAAAAGACAAGACGTGACTTGTAAAGCTGTCAGGTTTAACCCAGACCATGTCTGCAGACTAAAGCGGGACGTACTAAACCAGGTTTAACTTTAACTCTCGATTAAAACCCGTTTCAAAAGACAAGACGTGACTTGTAAAGCTGTCAGGTTTAACCCAGACCATGTCTGCAGACTAAAGCGGGACATACTAAACCAGGTTTAACTTTAAAATCACTTTAAAAACAGACTTTAAAATCAGAGTTTTGGTGGCCTAGCGGTTAAGGAAGCGCCCCCGTAATCAGAAGGTTGCCGGTTCGAATCCCGATCCGCCAAGGTGCCACTGAGGTGTTTCACTGTGTGCACCGTGTGCGGTGTTGCTGTGTATCACATGTGACTATCACTTCACTTTAAACTTTAAAACCAGTTTCAAAAGTGACCTGTAAAGCTGTCAGGTTTAACCCAGACCGTGTCTGCACACTAAAGCGGGATATTCTAAACCAGGTTTAACTTTACTCTCGATTAAAACCAATTTCAAAAGACAAGACGTGACTTGTAAAGCTGTCAGGTTTAACCCAGACCATGTCTGCAGACTAAAGCGGGACATACTAAACCAGGTTTAACTTTAACTCTCGATTAAAACCCGTTTCAAAAGACAAGACGTGACTTGTAAAGCTGTCAGGTTTAACCCAGACCATGTCTGCAGACTAAAGCGGGACGTACTAAACCAGGTTTAACTTTAACTCTCGATTAAAACCCGTTTCAAAAGACAAGACGTGACTTGTAAAGCTGTCAGGTTTAACCCAGACCATGTCTGCAGACTAAAGCGGGACATACTAAACCAGGTTTAACTTTAACTCTCGATTAAAACCCGTTTCAAAAGACAAGACGTGACTTGTAAAGCTGTCAGGTTTAACCCAGACCATGTCTGCAGACCAAAGCGGGATATTCTAAACCAGGTTTAACTCTTAAACCTGCCTAAACTGAATTTTATTTTTTTTAACCAGAGCATCAGATTAATATTCGTACATTCCTCCATATTCACCCCCACGGAGCGGGCCGCCGGTCAAGGGGGGTGTGGGCCGGCGTGGGTGCGAGTGTGAGTGCACGCTCACGAGTGGCCACGTGACGCCAACAGGCCGGGCGCTCGGTGACCTGATCTGTGATTCAGCCTCTCATCACTTCTGCTAAAGTGTGGGGATTTATATGTGCACGCACTGACACACACACACACTCGCACACACACCTAGCAACAAATCCCATCATTGCTCCTCACTCACTGCTCTTTCTCTGAGTCACGCCAGGGTGTCTTTTAACAGTCGTTACGGCGCCGGGTTCCTCCCTGAACGTGTTCCTCAACGGGTTTTCTTTATTTTCATGGCCATTTATGTTGGTAGATTCTCACTGAAGGCATCAAAACTATGAATGAACACATGTGGAGGTATGTACTTAACAAAAAGTGGAGACCTGACCTCCACAGTCACAGGACCTGAACCCAATCCAGATGGTTTGGGGTGAGCTGGACCAACAAGTGCTAAACACCTCTGGGAACTCCTTCAAGACTGTTGGAGAAGCATTTCATTTCTTGAAGCTCATTGAGAGAATGCCAAGAGTGTGTAAAGCAGTAATCAGAGCAAAGAAACTAGAATATAAAACATGTTTTCACTTATTTCACCTTTTTTGTTAAGTACAGAACTCCACATGTGTTCATTCATAGTTTTGATGCCTTCAGTGAGAATCTACCAACGTAAATGGTCATGAAAAGAAAGAAGACACGTTGAATGAGAAGGTGGGTCCAGACTTTGTGTCTGTACTGTACGAATACACACAGTCACAGCATTTATGTCTTGAGGATTGACAGAAATAAGTAACTAGTCATCTGTGTGTTGGGGAGGAGGAAATAACTACCCGCCCGTCGCTTTTGTTGGTGTGTTATTATTTATGACGCCCAGAAGATTGGCAGCTCTCACATGCCCTGCTTCCTCATTCTGGACGATTTAACCCCGCGAACAGGACAGAAGCCCCGTCGCCTCGCCTCTGTCCGTCCTGCCGGTCAGGTGACCGAGACACGCAGCATTCCTGCACGCCGTCAGAGCGCCGGTGGCCGCTCCTCCTGTTCCGACGCACGGGTCCTTACTCTCGCCCTGTACCGAATTTATTACCTTTATTACCTTTACCGAATGAATTTCCGAGCTTCGCCGTCCCCACCACGACCATTTCCAGCTGGGTGTGTGTCGCTCGTGGTTCTCCCCCCGCTGTGAACTTTTGTTTGGTTGAGTTTGTGGTCAGTGCCAGCGCTGCTGTGCCAGGCCAGAGTTTTACTGTGTGTGTGGAATCTCCTCACACCGCACACACTCTGAGATGTGTGTGTGTGTGTGTGTGTGTGTGTGTGTGTCTGAATGCTCTGGTTGCTGGGAGAGAAGCTCAGAAACGGAAAAACTTCTCTGTAGAGGCAGAGAGGAATTTTCCCTCCTCACAACTCCCTGCCTGCCAGACTCTCTCTCTCTCTCTCTCTCGGCACAACAGTGTACCAGGGTGTGTGTGTGTGTGTGTGTGTGTGTGTGGGTGTCTGTGTGGCGTTGCAGATGCATGATGGGATCTTCCCCTCCCTCTGAATTTTTTGATGGTTTCTTTTCATATAAATCTTTTCTTCTTTCTTCATTCTCTGTTCCCTCGCTGTGTGTCTTGTGCTGCTCGTCTCGAGGGGCGTGGCTTCATCCTATCATGGGTGTTAGTGTTGGGGGCGGGGTCATGTGACTGTGGCTGGTCGGCCTGAATCAGGTGCGGATGAGCCGACCTCAGTCGGTGAGTGGGACGAGCGTCATGAAAGCCACCAATGGCGTCCGACACAGACGTGGTGCCTGTAAACGGGTCCACTTGTCCTCGTTGTGGCTGCCTGTCCTTTTACGGTGATACAGTCTGAAAACCCCGACCTATTATCTGCACTGTAATGGTCAAAGCCACTGAGGAAGTGGGGTTGAGGTCGGCACATTTCCAAAAAGCTGATCAGAGGTGGAAGGCTGACCAAATTCACTCCTACACTTGGTTCTGTTGTGTTGTATATGGTTTTATAGTTTAATATTTTCGTCATGGACAATAAACTGGCCTGGACAGGACATTTACACAACTCGACTTACACCATCGTCCTCGCGTCACTGAGCTGTATGGCACAGTATTAAATTACGTTCAGTCAATGGGCAGCAGGAATTCCTGCAGCAGAACTTTACGGAAGCTGCCTGGTCCCTGTATCTGGAATAGAGTTTAGATTCGGAATATTTTGGCATCTGTTTAATCTCTAAT
This sequence comes from Denticeps clupeoides, assembly GCF_900700375.1. Taxonomy (NCBI): domain Eukaryota; kingdom Metazoa; phylum Chordata; class Actinopteri; order Clupeiformes; family Denticipitidae; genus Denticeps; species Denticeps clupeoides. The sequence goes on along the minus strand of NC_041713.1, from coordinate 2,229,257 downwards.
CTTTCAGTTTGCCCCTTTATACCGCACATCAATTAACACACAAACACACAGTACTTTTATCCTGAAATCAAGTTGCGCCACAGGTTTCACAAACCAGTAAATCTGCACGGCTCTAACAGTGACCTGCAGTCAACCTGTGAATGTGTGGAAGGAATTTGTCCGTGTTTGTGGGTGTATGACTCAGTGAGTGTGTGTACAGTGTGTTTAATTCTGTACCTCATCACTCTGTCATTTTTTTGCAACACTGTGTTGCTCTGTCACGTTGATACATTGTGTCTCTCTGTCCTGTTGTTACACTGTGTCGCTCTGTCACGTTGTTACACTGTGTCGCTCTGTCACGTTGATACACTGTGTCTCTCTGTCATGTTGATACACTGTGTCGCTCTGTCTCGCTGTTACACTGTGTCGCTCTGTCACGTTGATACATTGTGTCTCTCTGTCCTGTTGTTACACTGTGTCGCTCTGTCCTGTTGTTACACTGTGTCGCTCTGTCCTGTTGTTACACTGTGTCGCTCTGTCACGTTGATACATTATGTCTCTCTGTCCTGTTGTTACACTGTGTCGCTCTGTCCTGTTGATACACTGTGTCGCTCTGTCCTGTTGTTACACTGTGTCGCTCTGTCCTGTTGTTACACTGTGTCGCTCTGTCACGTTGATACACTGCGTCGCTCTGTCTCGCTGTTACACTGCGCCGTTCTGTCACGTTGTTGCACTGCGTCGCTCTGTCTTGTTGTTGCACTGCGTCGCTCTGTCTTGTTGTTGCACTGCGTCGCTCTGTCTTGTTATTGCACTGCGTCGCTCTGTCTTGTTGTTGCACTGCGTCGCTCTGTCTTGTTGTTGCACTGCGTCGCTCTGTCTTGTTGTTGCACTGCGTCGCTCTGTCTTGTTGTTGCACTGCGTCGCTCTGTCTTGTTGTTACACTGCGTCGCTCTGTCTTGTTGTTGCACTGCGTCGCTCTGTCTTGTTGTTGCACTGCGTCGCTCTGTCTTGCTGTTACACTGTGTCGCTCTGTCTTGTTGTTACACTGTGTCGCTCTATCGTGTTGTGACATTGTGTTGTTCTGTCTGGCTAATACACTGTGTATGTGCTCTGTCTTGTTGCTATATCATGTTTCTTGGTCATTTGACAACTTCTTGTTGCTCTATGCTGCTGGACCATCATGTCATATCTGTAGATTGTCCTGGTTTGTCATGTCTTGTTGTGGTCATGTCTCTCTGCCATGTCAACGCCTATATGACAGTTGAAAAATTTTAAATGTTGTGTTTGTAAAAGTTAAACCGGACCTAGAAAATGTGATTGGCGGTCAAACTACTCCTTCATGTAGATGTTTTCATTCCAATTGAGATGGTTCTCAATAGTATTGAGGTCAGGGGAGGATCGTTTCTTGTACGCCGGTAGCAGTGAATGATGCAGAGGTATTCTTTGAAAAAAAAAGTAAAAAAAAAAAAAAAGGAGGGGCAGTGGTGGCAGTGGTTGCAGCAATAGATGGTGCATTGTTATGCTCGATTGTTATGATTGTTACAGAAATCATGGTTCTTTTTGTGCTATGGAAGAAAGTGGTCAGTCACAAACTCAACATACTCATAGGTCATTTTCACACCTGAGTGTGGAATTGTCACAAGTCCGAGATTGATTTCAGTCATCCAAAGGTATTATAAAATCAAAATATTTAAATACAATCGGCATAATAATTTGGAAGGTGGTATATAATAGGATGACCTTGAAGCGCTTGTGTTCACCTTCTGATAAAAACATAAGCACAACCAACAACGTGCATCTCCTTTTGAAAATAAGAAAACACGGTCCAGTTCACAGCTCGACATGGTATGTATATGCCATCGACTACATGGTGTGTCTGTGATCTACATTTACATTTACATTTACAGCATTTACCAGATGCCCTTATCCAGTTACAATCAGTAGTTACAGGGGACAGTCCCCCCCCTGGAGACACTCAGGGTTAAGTGTCTTGCTCAGGGACACGATGGTAGTAAGTGGGATTTGAACCTGGGTCTTCTGGTCCATAGGCGAGTGTGTTACTCACTAGTCTACTACCACCCTAGTAAAAGAGGGTCCAGATGCCCTATCGGTTCGTGTATACTGGACAGAAGTCCAAATGAATAACTATGTTGAGCTGTACGCATAGCTCTGCTAAACGGATTATGGAAATTGCAGGTAAATGATTTTGTATTTTGTGTTCTGTTAATTCATTAAATTCAAGTTGTAGATTTTTTGGTTCTTGTCTGACTTCCAGGCTCAGATGGAGCGTTCACTCCCGTGGCGTGTGTGTGTTTTGTCAGGTGTGCTGGACGATGAGGACGTTCGTCTGATGATGCGTGGAACCAACATGGTGAAGGTCCGCTCCCGCCGCTGGCAGAAGAGCCGCGGGCTGAAACTGCTGGAGGACTGCGTGACCATCTGGTGTGAGTCCAGCAAGACCAGCCGCAAAGCCAAGAAAGAGCAGACCTGTGAGTGACCCCACCAAAGAGAGGGAGAGAGACGGGGGGAATTCTTTAAGCAACGAAAGATCAACAAGCTGATAAAACGCAGGGGGAATGAGGACCAGATGAAGGAGGACAGGAAGAATCGGGGAGGAGCAGATAAATAAGTCTTGTAGAGAATGGATTTGGCTGTGGTTGCAAATGGACGCTATCAGGTCAGAGAGCTGACCGCGCCTTCGGCACCGAAAAACATCTAATAAAAACCAGCAAGAATTCAGGGCCACGCCCACTTCTGGTTTCTGCTGTATTCATCACTGACCCTGCCCTAAAAAAATCCCGGTTTCCTGCTGCCACTTCAGACGAATGCCGGCAGGAAGTTGGGTTTGTGTTTGAAGAACATGTGGGTGGCCAGAGGGGGGTGTGTCAGATGCTTGACCTGCAGGGTGTACCAGAGCCTGGTGTGCCCGGAACACTCATAAAATCAATCAGGTTCCTCAGATCAATCGGAAATGACATCATTTAATTTTTTGCCTTTATATCAGTCTTAGTGTTCTCCTAATGCTGTATCGTGCCAAATTAACCCACTGATTCATCCAAACACCGAGCACATATACATATACATTTACATGTCATTGGACCTTTAACTTCTGCCACAGCAGGTCACATGCACGCCCAGTCCTGCAGTTAAACTGTTAATCTTTGCTGAAAAAATTGGCGTTATTGTGCAATGTTGTGTAAAGGTGAAGGTCGAACGGCTGTCTGTTTGCCTTGCGAAGTTTCTGCTCTTCACGTCTGTAGCGTTTTACCACCTGGCCCCTCCCACAGGCCGCGTTTAATCAGCTTGTTTTTTGGTGAATTCCCCCGGTCTGTTTACTCCACCCCCACCGTGTCCCTAGGAGAGCGACTGTTGTCCAGCAGCAGATGGAGACTTTGACTGTGGGGTCCCAAATTAGACCCAGTTGCATTCGACATGCTGACCCTCTCACATAGGATGTGTTAGGGGTGTGGCTTGGTGCATTTTGTTGGGATACAGGTGTCGGTCGGATAGGTGCAGTTGATCAGCTTCAGAGAAGAATGTGCGTGTGTGCGTGTGTGTGTCTGCAGCGACTGTATTCCGTACAGAAAAGCACACATTCCTGCCCACGCTCACTACAAATGTTGGATCAGCACACAAAGGGTGCATTTCAGTTAAAGGCTCGATTCATTCATGTCTACACACACACGGTCAACCTCAGACTGTCTGTATTGCACTTGTCAGCCATCGTGGTGGCTCATAAATCTCCCGGACTGACTTCTGATCAGCGAGATGGGAAGTTGTGAGGTTCTGCTGACCAACAACCAATCAGCTGGTTGCTTCCTGCTGAGGGTCTGGTGTCTCAGTTTCCTTCGTCTTCACCTGGTCACTTCACTCCACATCTCTCCCGGCTCTATGTAGGCCATATGGTCAGATGGCTGGTTAAATTTGTCCTTGCTGCGTGAGTGAGTGTGTGTGTGAGTGCAATGGTGACATACTGAGAACATTTCTGTGCAGGTCGTATTTTACTGAGGCAACATTAGTCTGCACACAACACTGCCATGTTGGAAACAACAGCCCAACTAAAAACTCTGTACACCCCACACACACACAACACACAGATCAGAGAAGATTGTGACGCAAGGCTGTAGGTGATAAGTATTTAGCTTGTAGTGTAGGTTGTGTGTGATGTGCAATGTAAGCTCGGTTTATTTAGTTATGTGATGTTTTCACCTGTAGCTGTGTGGATTTTGGGTTTGGGCGTGGTCTTTAGCTGTAGGTGATGAAAGTGGGCGTGTCTTTGGCTGTATGTGGTGGAAGTGGGCGTGTCTTTAGCTGAAGTTATTGAAATGTAAGCATGCCTTTTGACTGTAGGTTTTTAGGCGTAGTCTTTAGATGTAGGTGACGGAAGTGGGTGTGGTCTTTAGCTGAAAGTGTTGAATTGGGGGTGTGGTCTTTAGCTGAAGTTATTGAAATGTAGGCATGTCATTTAACGTTACCTTTTAAGGCGTGGTCTTTAGATGTTGGTGTTGAATTGAGGGTGTGGTCTTTTGCTAAAGTTATTGAAATGTAGGCATGCCTTAACTGTAGCTTTTTAGGCGTGGTTATTTAACTGTAGGTGATGAAAGTGGGCGTGTCTTTAGCTGAAGTTATTGAAATGTAGGCATGCATTTTGACTAGGTTTTTAGGCGTGGTCTTTAGATGTAGGTGATTGAAGTGGGCGTGTCTTTAGCTGAAGTTATTGAAATGTAGGCATGCATTTTGACTAGGTTTTTAGGCGTGGTCTTTAGATGTAGGTGATTGAAGTGGGCGTGTCTTTAGCTGAAGTTATTGAAATGTAGGCATGCCTTTTGACTGTAGGTTTTTAGGCATGGTCTTTAGATATAGGTGTTTAAAGTGGGACGTGGACTGGGTGTGGTCAGGGAAATCTGATGTTCATGACTCCTTCTCTCCTTGTGTCTCAGTCTGTGTGACCGAGGTGGAGTGTGTACGTGAGGGCTGTCAGTCGGAGTGCCTGCGGACGTTGGCCGACTCGGTTCCGCAGGCGCACTGTTTCACAGTCGTGTTCCGGGGGGGGCCGCAAGAGTCTCGACCTGATTTGCCCCACCCACGAGGAGGCCAAGGGCTGGATCCGTGGACTCCGAACCCTGAAGGACCGCGTGTCCAACATGACCCAGAAGGAGAAGCTGGACCAATATCCTTCCACCTTTCCCATCATTCCTCATGTCATGTGACTGGGCAGAAATGCTGCAGGCAGTAATATTCACGGAGCCCCGGTCCAGCATTCACAACTCGTTGCAGATCGGGTTGCGCTGTGCAGTTCTGCAAATACACACGCTCCTTCTGAACACGCCCTTCCCCCTGCAGATTAGATCAGGGTGTCACTTCATCCCCAATAACTGCTGGGTTCAGGGTTGCGACCAGGATTTTTTAAGGGGGTGGGGCAGCCTGGGGTCCAATCGTTTCGAACGTTCAGTCAATCCTGTATGTGTGTGTTGTGTTGTGTTGTGTTGTGTTGTGTACAAACTTTCCTTAATTTCTTGACACTTGGATCCGTGGTTACCTGAGACGAGCCGATCAGAACCAGGACGGGAAGATGAGTTACGAGGAGGTGAAACACCTACTGCACATGATCAACATCGACCTGAACGAACAGTACGCCCGCACGCTCTTCAAGGTTGGAACCCTGGCGCCTGTGTTTCGTGTGTCTGTTTCACTTAGACTACAAATCTGTGTTGAATTACTGAAGCACTGAGACCCAGTGGAGGCCCCAACTCCACCCACTGTCTCTTGCTTTCATTCTTTCCCGTCCTGGCCTCAGATTTTACGTGTCTTTAATCTCCTTCCATGAGGAGGTTTACAGTCCGCTAAGATGCCTCATGTGACCTCCACAGGGAATGTTCCTTCTGGCTTCAGCGAACTTGTACTCGTTTGTCTGCAGAAATGCGATCGCTCCTGTGATGGGCGTTTGGACCCTGGGGAGATCGAGGAGTTCTGCCGGGAGTTGATGCGCCGGCCGGAGCTGGACGCCGTGTTTCGCCATTACTCCAGCAACGGCTGCGTCCTCACCACCATGGAGCTCCGGGACTTCCTGGGGGATCAGGGCGAGGATGCCTCGCTGGTCCACGCCCAGAAACTCATCCTCACCTACGAGCTTAACGACTGGGGTAGACCTTTATCACACGCTTTTATATCGGTCTTGTTGGTCCCCAAATTCTGTATCTGAAGTCTCTTGGTGCAGAATTACAGCCACTTTGGTCCAGTCCCACAATGAGGTTTCCCAGGACGCGCCGTCTCACCATCTGTAGCTTTAAATGCTAATGAGGAGGAGAGAGGCGGGACGAGGAGGAGAGCGGCCTATAGAGGTTGAGCGGGCATTCGAGGAAACGACGTCACCGACACCATCCACCAACCACAATGTTTTATACAGACAGGAAGTCGTGTCGCCGTTTTTCCAGAAAAAATAAAATGAACCCGCTGGTTCTTCAGAGTCTCGTGTGACCGAATAAAAAAAAAAACCCATTTGTGCTCATTTTTACATCCAAACACAGAGCAACTGCGATGCCTCACACGTTTGGAAGCCATGACGGTCGGTGGAGATAATGTTTTAGGGGAGGGGCGGGAAATTCTGTGTTTGGACAAAGCATGAGAAACGGGAGGTAACCTTCCAGATCTGACTGTCTGGTCATTCTGCTCGAAGTACCCATCACCATTTCTAGCCTGGTAGTAGGTGATAGTAGCCTAGTGGGTAACACACTCGCCTGTGAACCAGAAGACCCAGGTTCAAATCCCACTTACTACCATTGTGTCCCTGAGCAGGACACTTAACCCTGAGTGTCTCCAGGGGGGGACTGTCCCTGTAACTACTGATTGTGGCTCTGGATAAGGGCCTCTGGTAAACGCTGTAAATGTAAATGTAGCCTCTTCAGGACCATAGACAGGCTTGGGGAACTCGTATCTATGTTAAATAATCTCACAAAGTCACATTTTTATGTCAGGGGACCATTGACGTTCTGAGTCCCGTCCTAACCTCCTCTGGGGTAGTGGTGGCCTAGCGGTTAAGGAAGCGGCCCCGTAATCAGAAGGTACCACTGAGGTGCCACTGAGCAAAGCACCGTCCCCACACACTGCTCCCCGGGCGCCAGTCATGGCTGCCCACTGCTCACACAGGGTGATGGGATAAATGCAGAGGACAAATTTCACTGTGTGCACCGTGTGCTGTGCTGCTGTGTATCACATGTGACAATCACTTCACTTCTACACCTCCAGCCCAGAAGAACCAGTTCATGACGCAGAACGGTTTCACCATGTACATGCTGTCGAGTGAGAATGACGTGTTCAACCCAGACCACCAGGGCATCCACCACGACATGAGCCGCCCGCTGGCCCACTACTTCATCTCCTCCTCACACAACACCTACCTGACCAAGGACCAGGTGACGAGTGACAGCAGCACCGAGCCCTACATCAGGTACACACACACACACACACACACACACACAGCAACATACAGATATGTTTGTGTATGAATATGTGTGTGTTTCTGCAGAGCTCTAAATCAAGGCTGCCGGTGTGTGGAGCTGGACTGTTGGGACGGGGACAGGGGGGAACCGGTCATTTATCATGGCCGCACGCTAACCTCTAAAGTGCCCTTCAAGGAGGTCATCATGACCATTAAACAGTATGCATTCAAGGTGAGCATGCGCCCACACAAACATAAATGCACACACCATCTATAACATGGGTGGTAGTAGCCTAGCGGGTAACACACTTGCCTATGAACCAGAACACCCAGGTTCAGATCCCACTTACTACCATTGTGTCCCTGAAAAAGACACTTAACCCTAAGTTGCTCCAGGGGGGGACTGTCCCTGTAAATACTGATTGTAAGGCGCTCTGGATAAGGGTGCCTGGTAAATGCCGTAAATGTAATGTAAATGTATAATCGCAGGTTCATTGCGTGTGTGTTGTGCAGGCATCTCCGTACCCCCTGATCTTGTCTCTGGAGAATCACTGCTCTGTGGAACAGCAGGCAGTCATGGCTCGACACCTGCGCACCATCCTGGGGAAGAGGATCCTGACCAGACCCCTGAGTGACCAGCTGGACCAGAACCTGCCGTCACCTGAGGCAATTAAATAGAACAAACGTGGCACCTCAGTGGCACCTTGGCAGATCGGGATTCGAACCGGCAACCTTCTGATTACGGGGCCACTTCCTTAACCGCTAGGCCACCACTGCCAATAAAAACCAAGGCAAATATCACAGAAATTCAAGGCAATTTTTTACTTCTGTAAGGCTGAACACTTGAAATTTCAACTAAAATAAATTACACTAAATCTGAATCTAGTCAGAATCTGGTGGCTGATTCTGAATTTAAGCCTGAGCCTGTACCCATCTTTGAGTCTTTTGTCTAAATCTGGAATAGTGTGAATACAGATTTTTGGTCTGAATTTGGGCATGAGTCTGGGTTATATTCTGAATCTGATTCTAAATATTGAATCCGAGTCAGTATCTGAATTAGCATGCAAACTTAGATCTAGAATATTTTGCCTAATTCTGTATCGGTATCTGCATTCATTTTACTAAATTAATTTGAACCCAAAGTCTATGTCTAATTTGGAATCTGAGACCCAGTCATTTTCAGCGGAGACGCGTCTGTGTTCCCGGGCATTAACAAGACTGTGTTGCGAAATTCAGACAAAACAACATGGTTCTTTATTAGCTCCACAAGTGGGAAATGTGCATAGTCATGGCAGAAAAGAGCAGCAATAAAAAAAAAAAAAAAAAAAAAAAATATATATATATATATATATATATATATATATATATATCAACTGTTCAGTATAAATTGTGCACTATAACAAAAGTCTGAAAATATAACTATGGATTACTGTATTAAGAAAGATTATATACACACACAGAGTGGATATACTGTATACACATATTGCTCATTAGAAATCATCACTCGTATTTTCCACTTTTCCCTCCTGGTCCTCCTCTTCCTGTGGCACAGCAGCAAGTCACACACTTGCTGATACACGTGTACGTGTGTGCCAGGGATCCTGTCCTGGACACACTTGCCAGTTGACAGTGCTGAAATATGAGCTCATCTGTTTTTCGTGACGGTACAAGTGTTTCGGTGTTTTAACGCCTCTATAGCAGTGGCCGGCGCTGACGCGGAAACCGGTAAATCCTTGGATCATGTAACCGTGCCACGGTGCTGTGGATTTTCTGCCGTTATTGCAGTTTTCATGAGCACAGCAAACACGGGACAAGTCTGGCCACTCAGTGCTGCCTCCTGTCTGCCAGTACAGGCTCTGAAGGGGCGGATCCTGATCAAAGGGAAGAAGGAGATTGGGCCGTTGGGGAAGACTAGCAGCACCACCAGCTTCTCATCCAGCTCAGACGACGAGTCAGTGGCCGGCAAACGGGATGCTGGGAAGGTGAGTCCTGGAATAATCACCCGTAAGAACAAGCGTCACATCAGACACAGCAGTACAGGCCATAAGTCTGGACACCTTCTCATTCAATGTGTCTTCTTTATTTTCATGACCATTTACGTTGGTAGATTCTCACTGAAGGCATCAAAACTATGAATGAACACATGTGGAGTTCTGTACTTAACAAAAAAAGGTGAAATAAGTGAAAACATGTTTTATATTCTAGTTTCTTTGCTCTGATTACTGCTTTGCACACTCTTGGCATTCTCTCGATGAGCTTCAAGAGGTCGTCACCTGAAATGCTTCTCCAACAGTCTTGAAGGAGTTCCCAGAGGTGTTTAGCACTTGTTGGTCCAGCTCACCCCAAACCATCTGGATTGGGTTCAGGTCCGGTGACTGTGGAGGCCACGTCTCCACTTTTTGTTAAGTACATAACTCCACATGTGTTCATTCATAGTTTTGATGCCTTCAGTGAGAATCTACCAACGTAAATGGTCATGAAAATCAAGAGAAGGTGTGTCCAAACTTTTGGCCTGTACTGTATATGAAAGTGAAGTGATTGTCATAGTGAGAGCTCATCACACGCTGACACATGGTGCATTTAACCATCACCGTAGTGATTCGAGATTCGAACCTGCAACCTCCCGATTACTTCCACTGCCCCACATGTTTATGAGTGTGTGTGTATCTCCACTGATGGATGTGTTTTTTGCTCTCAGGCCTCGTCCAAGTTGAGTCCGGAACTGTCGGATCTGGTGGTCTATTGCCGCAGTGTCCCGTTCCGCACCTTCGACCAGGCGGCTCAGCAGCCCCCCAGCGACATGTGTTCCTTCTCCGAGAACGACGCCCTCAAACACATTAAGGACTCTGGTGAGGCCCCGTAAAGTGTGAGTGCCGTGTCTGCTGGTCCTGATGAAATGATCCGTGCTGCTTTACTCGCTCCGTCAGGAAAACTCTTCGTCAGGTTCAACAGCCGGCAGCTGAGCAGGATCTACCCATCAGGGCAGCGGCTGCAGTCGTCCAACTACAACCCGCAGGAGATGTGGAACGTCGGCTGTCAGATGGGTCAGTGGAAATATGGATGATCCATATATGAATTATTTGTCTCGGGTTCAAACCACCAGGCCTTTAACATTTATTTGAACGCCTTTCTCCAGTGGCGCTAAATTTCCAGACCCCAGGTGAGCAGATGGACCTCAACCAGGGTCGTTTCCTGCCCAACGGCCGTTGTGGCTACGTCCTCAAACCCGACTTCCTGAGACAGTCCGACTCCAACTTCAACCCCGAGAACACGGGCGGAGGCCCCGGCCACATCCCCACGCAGCTCACCATACGGGTGGGTGAGGAACGCGCTTTCGGGGTCACGCCCCTTCCAGCGTGGCCCCGCCCCTTATTCCGGGGCGTTGAGGGATTGCTCTCGTTTTTGCAGGTGATTTCAGCGCAGCAGCTTCCGAAGCTCAACACAGACAAGCCCACCTCCATCGTGGACCCTCAGGTGTGGGTGGAGATCCATGGCGTGAGCATCGACAACAGCAGGGAGAAAACGCACCGCATTGACAACAACGGTGAGGATGAGTTTCAACACGCCGACGTGCCGAATGAACCCGTTTCGTACACGTACATGTTGATTCTTGTTTTTCCCACCACCCTCCCAACCAACACGTTAATTTTGAAACCCCAGATGGACCATAATGACCACCTATTATGACCATAATGACCAGTGGTGGGTAAAGAAGCAGACTTGTAATCGGAAGGTCGAATAGGATCCAATAGGATCGAACACCGAACCGCCAAGGTGCCACCGTCCCCACACACTGCTCCCCGGGCACCCGTCATGGTGCCCACTGCTCACCAAGGGTGATGGGTGGTAGTAGCCTAGTGGGTAATACACTTGCCTATGAACCAGAAGTCCCAGGTTCAAACCCCACTTACTACCATCGTGTCCCTGAGCAAGACACTTAACCCTGAGTGTCTCCAGTGGGGGACTGTCCCTGTAACTACTGGTTGTAAGTCGCTCTGGATAAGGGCGTCTGGTAAATGCCGTAAATGTAAATCTGACTGTTAATTACAGAGGACACGTCTCACCATGTGCTTCACTTTCACGGTTAAGTGTGGTGAAAAGCGATCGGTCCACCTGCAGTAGGTCACAACTACATTTACAAGGATCGCACTGTCTCAGATGAGGACAAGTTAGTTCAGAAAGCTCCTTTCCCAGTCCTCTGTTGTGTTTACCGCTCCGTGTGTAAAATCTGAGCTCTCGTCTCCGCGGCGCCCCCCTCAGGATTTAACCCGCGCTGGGACTGCACGCTGAGCTTCCAGCTGCAGGTGCCGGAGTTGGCGCTGGTGCGCTTCATGGTGGAGGATCACGACTACAACGCCAAGAACGACTTCATTGGCCAGTTCACGCTGCCCTTCACCAGCCTGCGAACAGGTGTGTGTGTGTGTGTGTGTATGTGTCTTCACGCCCTCTGACCTTGTCTGGTTGTAACGTCACCTCTCCTGCACACTCAGGCTATCGGCACGTTCACCTGCTGAAGGCCTCCGGCTCCAGCCTGTCACCAGCCACCCTGTTCATCCACGTTAAAGTGTCCCGCCGTGGCGTCCCCATCAAGACCGTGTCCGAGCGGATCAGAAAGTCCTGACCTGCGTCCAGAGCACGGAGGCAAAGTCTTGTGCGAGCGTCCAATCCTGGACCGGAGAGCGATGGCCGAACGGCCGCGCCCGCATCGCCGGAGAGAGAACAGGGGCGGGGCCATCACAGCCGGCCCACCCGCCGTCCGTCTCTTTTTTTTATCTCTAACGTTAGCACTGCTTACTCACAGCTGGATTGTCGGAAGCGCGTTGAGGTTTTGTTGGCGTTGGAACCGAGCGTTCGTAGGAATGAGAAGCGATGACCTGAATTTCCACGCGTGGCGGCAGAATCAAAGACATCTCTGAACCTGCTGGGACTGGTGGACAAAACACTTCCGCACGCTGCAATACGAGCTGAACATACGAGCTACGTGGACGTGAATATAGAAAGTATAGAAAGTAAATGGTTTTAGTCTATATTAATATTATTGACAACATTAATATTTAACTCATCTGTTTTATCAAATACACACATTCTTTGCATTTCTCTTTGCGCTGAGTGTTTCTGTATTAAAAGCACTGCTTGTTACGGTGCCTGCGTGGATTCTGTATTTTAAAAAAGACGTGATTATGAACTCCGTCTGAGCCTCTGTGTGTAATATGGAGACACTGAGAAATGTCCAATACGGAAAATACATATTTTTTTAAACAATTATCACAATGTGCCTTTACACAAACCTGAAAGTGCCTGTTAACAAACCAAATACTCTATTGGTAGTTACACATACAGTGCTGTGCAAAGGTTTAGATCAGTAGGGAAACTAACTAAATTCATCTTTTTCATCTTCTTAACATTAACTATGAAATAGTTCTATAAGAACTGGCCGTTGCTTTCTCCCAACTCTGTAAACGAATGAATCTTTTTCTACTGGCTGAGACGAATATTGTGTTGCTGCTCAGAGTCTCTTTCTCTACACAAATCATGTCGTTGTTTCATCTAAATAAGGAAATTCTGCTCTTACTATGTGGATAAATCAGTGTTTGACATGGGGGGTTTCTCCCATATATCAAGGAAACCTCGCACATACACCATATAACCCTCACGCATCTACTTTACTTTACTTTATTTTGCAGACGCTTTTAAACAGGAGGACGAGACCAGCAATTCTTGTTTGATTTCTATAGATTTTGAGTTTATAAAAACTAAGAGCCCTGATAAGGCCCAACTTGTCAGCAAAGAGCATGCTCGGAGGCTACACACAAATCTCACACACACACCATATATTCCTCATGCATCTACACACAAACCAGCTCAGATGAACAGTGGTTTTGTTTGGTGTCACTGGTTTATATGGAAAGTACAGCACATTCTTCGTTGGAATTTGACGCACGGTCAGCGCATTAGTGTTGTGTCGTTCGCGAATGATTCGCTCAAACGAACGAATCTTTAACAGGAAAGTACTGAACAGAATCACTTTCCCAAGTGATTCGTTCGTTTCTCAACTGGTTCTGGAGTCCGGAGTCGCTGACGCCTGAAAAAACGAATCACTCGGTGAACCACACTCTCCTGAATCATTTTCCTCCGAGGACAACCAGATAAACAAACCAAAAACTTTATACTGGCAGTAATGAGACGATCACTGAACGGATTACTCACTGAGCCCCCTTTACATTACAGAGTAATACATTTTATTTATAGGCGCCTTTCTGACACGCAAAGACACCATACAATCAACAGTACAACACACAGCAAAACTGTTATCAATATCAGTTGAAATATTGTCAGATTTGCATAATGTTGATTTAGTACAAATAAGTACGAAATTTGAGTCACAGAATGCAGATGAGCACAGACAAAAGGGTAGAAAATCCGGGCGTTGGATAATGTTCTTATAAAATGAGAATCGAGACGTTGTATTACCTTCATTAGAGCAGTAGTTGTGTTTGGCGTGAATTACACAGTCCTTGTAATGGACCGGCTAAATATCATACCATTGGACAGGACACTTAAAACATCATGATTTTATAAACGAGTTTCTAAAGTTTTTACAAAGGAACACAGCCACAACACTCAGTTTAGGAAGTCGGGTTCGCAGGCCCCTCCCAACATGCACTGAATGATTCGGTGAACTAATCTCTTTTTGTGAACCGATTCGGACGATTCGGTACATCTAAAAGAGCTGGCCGTTTTACGACACGGTCACCCATAAGTGCGCCGAGCGCCGTCGAACACGGCAGACGCGCCCGTCCTACAGCGGAGCGGAATACGGCAGGCAGGACTTCCTGGGCGAAGATGGCGGATGAGAATGAGACAGCACCGAAGCCTGAGGAAGAGAAGCTGGATGACGAGCACGGCCACTGCAGCGACTGTGAAAATGAGGAGCATCACTCTGATGACGGGTGAGTCCGCGGCGGCGCTCGGCGTTGTGGTGGAAAAAAAAGAAACGCGCGTCCTGCAGTTTTAAAACGTGACTTCAGCTCAGCCAGGCTTGAGGAAGCCTAAAACCCTTGAGTCCCGCCCCTTGATTCCGATTGGTCTATTGGCTTGATCGACGGCCGAGCCGCTGCCCTCATTGGTTGGAATTGGAATCAGTCCTAAAACGGGCGGGGCTTCATGCTGTCGGTCGAAATAAATGCTACAAATGTAAACCGTGAAATTGTTTTAACCACGTGGCATGGTTCGTTTTGCGGGTTTTATGGAACTCCGAGGTCAGGGTCTGATAATCGGAGCGACCCCGCTGCTCTGTACGTTCATGTCGTTAGACGTGGGGAAATAAAACACGATAAAGCTCTCAACGCCACGACGTCGCTGCAGCAGAAATCGTGTGTGCGGGTTTTTTTTTTTTTAAATCAGCGCACTTTTTGCCTTGTTCTCTTCTTTATTGGTTGTGTTTTGCTTGGTTTATAATGAGGCCTTGTGTTGTTTCTCAACATCACAACTGGCTCAAGGTCGGTGGGATATTTAAATGGGGGAATTCTTACAGCTTCAGCACACTTTATATGCCTGGAAATTAGTATTTGTGGCATGCTCCACACCAGGTGGAATTTTAATGCAATCCCACAGAACTGCTTCACTGTCATTTCCACCACAAAAACAGTATTTTAGGCATAAACTTGGTAACCATAGCAACCGTGACCAAAGGGGGAGCGGAGCAGTCATTTGGATAAAGAATTAAAAGAACAATAATCACCATGAATGGAGAGCGTGTTTATTGCGTGCTGGCTGTGCTGAAGAGAGGCTATATGGCCGGTTGACGTTCCTGGATCTGGACGCCTGTGGAACTGCTGCGGTGGTCACATGCTCATTTGTCTTTTGTTCACTATTAATGACGTGTCCCTCACACACACACACACACACACGCCCGCCAGCCATCTGCCCTGTAGTTACAGTCGTATGTGTGTTCTACCGTGGCTCCCCCCTCGGACGCTAATAGGATTTCGTGTGTGCTCTACTCCTCGTTCATTGCAGCACCCCACTGACCTTTGACCTCAGTGTGGCAACAACAACACTACATGGGACAGAACAATAATACACTCCAGCACTTTCAATCACTTCTGAACTCAATTCCCCCATAATTTAGCACCAATTTTCACTTTACTTTCACTTTACACATTTGCACTTTAAACACACAAAATTGTAATATTTGGTTATGTTTGCAATATTTGCATATGGGTTCACTTGAATATTTGCAATATCGAGGTCTATAGCAGTCGCAAATAATTTCACTGCATATCATACAGTGTATGACTGTGTTGACAATAAATGTGTGACAAATACATTTTGAATTTGATATGAAGTAATTATTTTTTTTGTTTGTCCTGCAGTGTTTGCGCTGCCTTTTTGTCAGGGAGCGTGGTTGTGAACGTCCTGTACGTTTTTACCCTCCGCTGTACAATAAAACTGTAATGTGTTGTCTTCAGAGATAAAGGGGACAGTGGAGCCAAAAAGAAGAAAAAGAAGCAGAAGAAGAAGAAAGACAAATCAGGAGCCAAAGAGTCTGTACCAGACCCCCTTGCTAAGGTGTGTGTGTGTGTGTGTGTGTGTGTGTGTGTGAAAATGAGATGCTGGAAGGTTTTAACGTTTACTTAGGGTAGTGGTGGCCTAGCGGTTAAGGAAGTGACCCCGTAATCAGAAGGTTGCCGGTTCGAATCCCGATCCGCCGAGGTGCCACTGAGCAAAGCACCGTCCCCACACACTGCTCCCCGGGCGCCTGTCATGGTGCCCACTGCTCACTCAGGCTAGGTTACATGCAGAGGACAAATTCCACTGTGTGCACCGTGTGCTGTGCTGCTGTGGATCACAATCACTCTTTCTTTCTTTCTTTCTTTCTTTCTTTTTTTCTTTTTAGCCCTAAACATACGTTATTAAATAGGTATCAGATATAGTCAAGAGATCAGGAGACCTTCCGCCCCCTCATCAGGAGCACGCCCAGGCGTTGTAGGGAGGTCATACAGGCACGTGGACTGCAGTGTGTTTTGTCCACTTTAATTTTGAGGGTGACTCCAAATCCAGACCTTCATGGGTTTTCCATTGATAATTTTTGTGTTATTTTGTTGTCAGCACATTCAGCTATGTAAAGAACAAAGTATTTAATAAGAATAATTTATTCATTAATTCAGATCTAGGATTTTTTTTTTTTTTTTTTTTTTCCCTTTTTTGAGCAGTATATTATATTTAACTTTGGCGGTTCTTTAAACATCTCAGTCTCCTCCCCCCAGTAAGAAAGTATGAGTTTATTCATTAAATACTAGTAACTGGGTGGTAGTAGCCTAGTGAGTAACACACTCGCCTATGAACCAGAAGACCCGGGTTCAAACCCCACTTACTACCATCGTGTCCCTGAGCAGGACACTTAACCCTGAGTGAAAACTGGATATGCCCTATTTCTAGTTTTGATTCTAGTATCCTTCCACCATTTCAACTGGTATTCTTTCAATTTAATTTGTATTAACGAACCGTGAGGTTAAATTTACTTGAAATCAAGGGTCCTAATTTGTAGTTTCCTGATTAATATTGTTAGGAGATAAGAAGTGGGTGATTTTTACAGTTAAATATTTAGTTATATATGTAGATTGTATAATTAACTGTATGCATGTTTAAAATGTTTCTGGTTCCCCAGGTGAACTCACTCCCCGCCGATAAGCTGCAGGAGATCCAGAAGGCCATCGAGCTCTTCTCTGTGGGTCAGGGTCCAGCTAAGACCATGGAGGAGGCCAGCAGGAGGAGCTACCAGTTCTGGGACACTCAGCCCGTCCCCAAACTGGGTGCGAGAGTGTGTTTCCTGTCTGCTGCTAAAAGAAAAGTTGTACAGTGGGTGTGTGTGTGCATTTTACCGTCATTTTTTTTTTAATAGGAGAGATGGTGACTTCACATGGCTGTATTGAGCCAGATAAGGACCACATTCGGGAGGAGCCATACAGCCTCCCGACGGGATTCAGCTGGCACGCACTCGACCTGGGGAACCCCATGGTGGTGAGGAGAACACTTCCTCCTCCTGTTTTACTTTAGTTTTGGCGCAGCTTTACTGTGACCGTGTTCTGCAGCTGAAGGAGCTCTACACGCTGCTAAACGAAAACTACGTGGAGGACGACGACAACATGTTCCGCTTTGACTACTCGCCCGAGTTCCTGCTGTGGTGAGTGCATTCTACTCCAGTTGTGCACACACACACACACACACACACACACACACACACACACACTCACTCACACACGCTCACGCTCTGTCTGTCCTTCAGGGCACTGCGTCCTCCCGGCTGGTTGCCTCAGTGGCACTGTGGTGTCAGGGTGGACTCCAACCAGAAGCTCGTCGGCTTCATCAGCGCCATCCCGGCCAACATCCGCATCTACGACGTGTGAGTGGAAAAGCTGAAAAGAATGTCCACTCTTTTTGGAAGAGAAGATGCATTTGGTTTGATCACACTCCTGAATGTCAGGCTGATCGGGTTTTATCGACGCAGGTCGTATCGGAAATGTATGCGCAGATGTGTAGCCAGTGCAGTGATTGTGAGACTGGGGTGACGTGGTCAACTTTTCTGGTTCTAGTTTGAACTCTGGCTGCAGCATTCTGTACTAGCTGGAGTTAACCCATGCACCTACTAGAGCATCCAGACAGTAGTGCGTTGCAGTAATCTAACCTTGATGTAACATGTGCGGACCAACTTTTCTGCATCGTGATAATATTTCTTATTTTTGCACTATTTCTAAGGTGAAAGAATGCTGTCCTAGTGATATTATCTACATGCAAATCGAATGATAGACCTGCGTCAATAAGGACACCTAGATCCTTTACTTCAGTACCTAGTGAGATAGAAAGGCTATCCAGAGTTATGATGTAGTCAGACAGCTTATGCCTGGCTGCTTGAGGCCCAAGTACAAGAGCTTCTGTCTTGTCAGGGTTTAACAGAAGAAAGTTGGTGAACATCCACTGTCAAATGTCCTTCAGACAATTCTCTATTCTGTTCTGCTGCTGCCTCTCGTCTTGTGTTGCTGAAACATACTGTGTGTCGTCAGCATGGCAGTGAAAATTAATATATGGTTTACGAATTATGTGACCTAAAGGTAACATGTATGAGGAAAAGAACAATGGACCTAAGACTGAACCTTGTGGAACACCAACCTTGTGGAACTCTACTTTACTATGTGAAGACGAATCAACATTAATTTCCACAAACTGATACCGATCAGTCAAATTTGACCTGAGATGCGGCCCTGATCAGAGGCCAACAGCAGGTCATTAACCACTTTAACCAGCGCTGTCTCAGTGCTATGATGAGGTCTGAATCCCGATTGATATACTTCATGAATGTTGTACGCGCTCAGCTGCTGGGCTACGACCTTTTCTAAGTTTTTCAATGTAAATGGAAGGTTTGATGTTGGTCTATAATTCTAAAGCTGACTGCGATCAGGTGTCGGATTAACTTTGTTCGTGTCCACCTGTTTATTTTTCCATAGTAATATCGATGGGGCTGTTTATTTTATTCGGAACAATTTTATCATGAAAAATTCATAAAATCATTGGTACTATAATGATATTGAGTGAGAGTATCCGTGTCTCATTCCTGGTTAGTTTGGCTACAATATTAAGCAGGAATCTGGGATTATTTTTGTTCTAGTCTATTCATGAGGAGAAATACGTTGATTGAGACACGTTCATTTTATTATTTTTAAAGAAATGAACATGGAAAAAACAAAGCATTTGTAAAAAGAGACTCTAACATAAATGCCGGCGTGGAGCCTGTTATCGCTGTGTGCTCGTGCAGTTAGTGTGAACCTCTGACCCCGGACTCTCCTGCCTCCGCCCCCAAGGGAGAAGAAGATGGTGGAAATTAACTTCCTGTGCGTCCACAAGAAGCTGCGCGCCAAGCGCGTGGCGCCTGTCCTCATCAGGGAGATCACCCGCCGTGTCAACCTGCAGGGCATCTTCCAGGCCGTGTACACGGCAGGTGTGGTGCTGCCCAAACCAGTGAGCACCTGCAGGTGAGAGAGACACACACACACTCTCTGAAGGATGGTTGGAACCATCATGAAATAATAACTAGGGGTGGTAGTAGACTAGTGGGTAAGACACTCACCTGTGAACTAGAAGGCCACAAAGTTTCAGGTTCGAACCTCACTTTTGACCATCGTGTCCCTGAGCAGGACACTTAACCCTGAGTGTCTCCATGGGGGACGGTCCCTGTTGTCAAGATTAAAACCAATTTATGCCCACAGTAATTACAATCCAAAGCGACTTACATTCAGTAAGTAGAGGGGCTGTCTCTCTGGGGCAATTCAGCGTAAAAGGGTAATCGTTTGGTCTAACAGTCCGGCTGGTCCAAACATCATGTCCTGGGCGTGTCCTACATGGATTCTTTGCAGCATCTGAATTGTGTGTGTGATGTTAGGTATTGGCATCGCTCTCTGAATCCGCGGAAGCTGATCGAAGTGAAATTTTCCCACCTGAGCCGGAACATGACAATGCAGCGGACGATGAAACTCTACCGCCTGCCTGAGGTGAGCGGAATGGACGGCGTTGTGTTGCCCGTCGCCCGTTTCGAAGGACGTTGAAGATGTTCCTGACGTCTCTGCACTCTGCTGCCTCCCCCAGGCTCCGAAGGCCGGTGGCCTGCGCCCGATGACCAAGAAGGACGTTCCTGCGGTGCACAGACTTCTGCTGGAGTACCTGAAGCAGTTCAACCTGGTGCCCGTCATGAGTCGAGAGGAGGTGGAGCACTGGCTCCTCCCTCAGGAGAACATCATCGACACCTACTTGGTGGAGGTAGGACGTGCGCTGTGGTATAAACGTAGTCTTTTTACGTTTGATAACGACACGGCACCGGTTCTTTCCAGAGCCCTGAGGGGAAGGTGACTGACTTCCTGAGCTTCTACACACTGCCCTCCACCATCATGAACCACCCGGTACACCGCAGCCTGAAGGCGGCGTACTCCTTCTACAATGTGCACACTACCACGCCCCTGCTGGACCTGATGAGCGACGCCCTCGTTCTTGCCAAGTCGGTGAGGCGATGCTCTGATCAGCCAGGCTGTGCAGTAGACCCAGCGGGACTGAAATCTTCATAACGTCCTGCTTCCTCTGTGTCCTCCTGCTGCAGAAAGGGTTTGATGTCTTCAACGCTCTGGACCTGATGGAGAACAAGACGTTCTTGGATAAGCTGAAGTTCGGGATTGGTGATGGGAACCTGCAGTACTACCTGTACAATTGGAAGTGTCCCAGCATGGGTGCAGAGAAGGTATGTGGGTGGAGCTTAGTGGGGCGGAGTCAGTTATATCAGGAACTGAAGCCTTGCCCCAGTACACACACACACACACACATCTATTTATTTCATTCATGTGGTGAGATTCTTTGTGGCAATAAACATCAAAAACTCATATTTAGTGCTGCACGATAAATCTAATCGTAATCGCGATGTCAGTCTGTGCGATTACATGAATGCAAAAAGCTGCGATTTAAATGATTAGTACATGGATTGGATTGGCAACATATCCGATCCATTCTCTCATTCTCTCAAAGTTTGCGAGCTGACTGAAGTCTCACTTCAGTCGGATGTGACGTATTTGGTCACATGACTTTCAATTCGGAGACATATGGTTAGACGCCCCATGACGCACTGCATTGTACGTCAACTTCGCCGCCATATTTAGAGAGGCTCTGCTGTGGAGTGACGCGTATAAATGTCTATGGAGAGAAGTGCATAAAAATGCCTCACTCTTGTGTTGCTTGGGGCTGTACAAACCGCTGTACGCTCCAAACCAGATCCCGGGGGATTACATTCCATAGGTAAGGCTGGACAATTGTTTTGAATATATTTGGCCATTATAAAATCTCATTTTATAAGTCTTAACCTTAGTTAAGCTAGGCTAAGCTAGCGAAGCTATGCATTCCTGTGTTCAAGTCAGCCTCCAAACAATGTTTTGGCTAAACGGAGGCATTAACTATTTAGACTGTTCTTAGCTGTTTAGTTAACTTTTCTCAAACTTTGAAGGTTTCCTAAAGAAATTCACCTCAGTTTATAAATCTTAATCTTAGCTAAGCTAGCAAAGTTATGCATCCCTGTGTTCAAAGTCAGCCTCCAAACAACGTTTTGGTTAAACGTAATAATACAGGATTTTATAATGGCCAAATATAATCAAAACAGTTGTTTAGGCTTACCAGGGTTTGTCGTTCGACAGTAATGTAAAAGAGTTTTTTTGTGATTTATTTAATTTTGTAGAATATTGTATTTTGAAAGCACTGGGCATTTCAGGTTGTTATAAGTAGTTTGTATGTTTCACTTTGAAATGAAACATTTCACTATTAGTATGCGACTTTTCATTGATATACAAGCAAGTGTCCTTTATCATATCGCAATATTGATCTCAATAATCGCAATATGTCTTTTTTCCCAAATCGTGCAGCCCTACTCATATTGTCCTGATGACCAGGCTGCTGATGTGCAATTTTATTTTTTTAAGGTTCTCTTCTTCGGCCATCTTGCTAGATTTCTGTGATATTAGAAGACTGCTATGGCGATGCTCCGATTACAGTCTTTTACAACAAAGTTAACACCTCGATATCTGAAACTTAAAAAAAATATATATATATTTAATGGGTGAAAACATCATTCAATGATCAGTAATTGCATTAAGTTTGAATTAGAAAGACACACAGTGAAATGTGTCCTCTGTATTTAACCATCACCCTTGGTGAGCAGTGGGCAGCCATGACAGGCGCCCGGGGAGCAGTGTGTGGGGACTGTACTATGCTCAGTGGCACCTTGGCGGATGGAGAGTCGAACCGGCGACCTTCTGGTTACGATGCCGCTTCCTTAACTGCTTGGCCACCGCTGCCCCATTAACCTCTAAATTGACAATTTGCCCTTTAATTTAAAAAGCGTATTTAATATAATTTTTCCCTTGTCTTTTCTTTTTATTGTCGGCCGGTGTAATAATTAGACTTATGTAACGACTGGGTGTGTTCAGTTATATTAGCCTCTTGTATTCTTCAGGTGGGTTTGGTGTTGCAGTGACCCCGCCCCTTTTGCCATCCCCACACTGTTGCGCGTCTTTATGCCGGCTGTGACATCACACACTGACCACCTGACAGATGCTGGAGAAGGACGTCCTGCTTCAGGAATGACGCCACCGCCCATTTTTACATTTGAACTTTGACCCTTTGAACCTGCACTACTGCTGCCATGCTGGAAGCTGGAAAATGGTGCGGTGGGGGCATAACCTCCTCCTGCACCACCACCTCTCTCTCCTTTTTTTTTTTTTTTTTTTTTTTTTTCTCCCCCTCTCCCTTCGTGCCCACTTATCTCTTTTCTTACTCGCTCGCTCTTCTTTCTCTCCTCATCTTAGACTGCAGCAACCATGATTCTCATTGGACAATGGAGTGTGTGACAACTGTATACACACACACACACATACACATGCAGTCATTTTCAAAGCAAGCCAATGTAAACATCTTATATACTTGCATGTAAACGTTCATGTAATTCAGATGTACATGATATATGCCACACCTAATCTTTAACACGCATCATATTTTTTTCCTCCTGGTCTAATGGAGACTTTTTATTTATTTATTTTTTTTCCCATAAAAGGAGAGAAATGAAAATTTCAGCAGAACGAGTTTTAGATATAAATCGTGGGGAAGACTCAAAATAAACCTCCAGAGTGGACTGAAGGGCTTCTGTGATTGGCTGTTCATTTTCATCTTTATGGTGGCTCCGCCTCCTCTTCCCTTCAGAGTTTCACTGTTACTATGGACATGATTTTTTTTTTTTCCCCCCAAGATTGTATGGAAATAATGGTATGAAAATATGCCATGTTTTCACATTACATTTCTGTACACCATTGGATAAACAAGCGGCCAATCCTGTAAACCGCCAAGTAACGGTTAAAGGGGCGGGGCTCTGGGCTCAGGTTGAATTGTGGACACGGGCTTCTACTGACCGGTGTTATTAATTGGGGAGGGTCGGTGGACAGGAAAGATGGGGATGTTGCTGGGTGAGGGGCTGGGATGGCATTTGTGGGCGGGGTACCCCACAGTGGGTGTGGTTTTAGACAGTATCGAGTGGGGATGGGACTGATGGTACATGGTTTAAAAATAAATCAATAAACGGGTTCTGTTGGTTGTTGCAAAGAAGAAATGTTCAGGTGCAGAGTGTGTGTGTGTGTGTGTGTGTGTGTTTTGTGATTAATAAAGTGTAGAATCTATGAGCAGCTTCTGTGTGAGTGAGAGAGTGAGTTCATGGACTGGACATCTTGTCGATGTCCAGGATTCATACGCAGGAATCATAAACGTGAACAGATGGGAAAATCTTTCAGGCCAGAAATAGATCGACTGCAGGTCCGCCTGGACCAGGTAGCCACCCAACTGAACCTGCTTCCACCTTTTTACGTCCATGATATCCATGACCAGCTCATAACATCTCGCTTTTGTGCGAATAAACATGCCGATACAGAGTGTGAATGTGTGTGTATTCATTGTTGCGCACACTCCACCCACATTCTGACCTGTCTCATTAAGATAATAAAAAGGAATTAAGACGTTGAGAGGCGTAATTGGGTGTAAAATTGTAAATCTAGTGTATAAAACACACACATGCACGGAGCTACGCAGTAAGCATGACCGCTGCACAGAGTAGGACTTCTGCCAGCTGATTTATGGTCTTTTATCGCTCTGTGTTTTTAATGTGTAAGGATCTCCAGATGTCCAAACTACCCTTGGGAAACACCCACAACGCAGACCTTTCACCTTTACAGGTAGAACATGAAGAGGAGACCCTCAATGTCCAGGAAAGGCTCTCCACAATCAAGTTCAAACTTTTAAATGATAGTTATTTACATTACATTTACGGCATTTATCAGATGCCCTTATCCCTGCACTGACACCACTTTAAAGGGATGTGATTGTCATTGCAATACACAGCAGCACAGCACACAGTGAAATTTGTCCTCTGCATTTAACCCATCACCCTGAGTGAGCAGTGGGCAGCCATGACAGGCACCCGGGGACCAGTGTGTGGGGACGGTGACTTTGCTCAGTGGCACCTTGGCGGATCGGGATTCGAACCAGCAACCTTCTGATAACGGGGCCGCTACCTTAACTGCTTGGCCAACACTGCACTTGCAGGCTCACTCTACCCTGGAAGGGCGTCCCTCTCTGTATCACTCCTTCCCAACGTTTCTTACTTTCTTTTTTTCTCACTTAGTTTTTCCTTGTGTGCAGAAGGGTCAAGTGTGTTGGGTGTCAACTGTAGGGCCTGTCAAAGCCCGTAGAGACGTACTGTATGTGATTATGGGCTGTATAAGAAATAAATGTTGTTATTATTTACAATTTGTTACTTACAATCGGTAGTTACAGGGACAGTCCCCCCCTGGTTTAGTGTCCTGCTCAGAGACACAATGGTAGTAAATGGGGTTCGAACCCGGGTCTCCTGGTTCATAGGTGAGGGTCTTGTCCACTAGGTTACCACCAACGTTAGTTATTTGGTAAGACGTTGAACCTTGAGCAGAGTAGGACTCTTGCCAGCTGATTTATGGTTTCTTATCTCAGGTTTTTATTTTTTTTTATTATTATTATGTCGAAAGATCTTTCGACGCCCAGTGGGTGGCGTCACACGCGCGGATTCATATGTAGCCGCGGCGGCGGCAGGAGAAGCCCCAGAAGAAGCCTGCTCCTCCTCGGCCCCAGGATGTGGATCGCGGTCGGGATCGTCTCCGCGGCTCTGCTGCTGCTCCTCTGCCGGGCGATGTTCGGCGGCCGCGGGCCGAACCCGTTTCAGGCGGACACCCGGGAGCCGCCGAGGCCGACGGTGACCGACCGCAAGGTGAAGAATAAAGTGCTGAAGCAGGGTGAGTGTTGTCGGGCGCTCCACGAGAAGGTCCCTCGCCACGAAACCTCCACTTTCACAATGCCGATAAATGGCGAAAACGCGAAATAGTACTGCAGCCGCGCTTCCGACGTAAAGCTCTTCAAAATAAAACCCCCAAATCCCAAATCAAACCCTTTTATCCAGGGCCTTTAACCAGCGTGAAAGTGCGTGATGAAGATGGAATGTCGCGTGTAGTTGGACCCCCAGCTGAATTCGTGTAGATTCGCTCGTTCCCCGTCTTTCCATTTGGAACTTTTATTTTGAAATAATTTTCGCATTTTCACACTTGATCAGCTGCAGCGTGCAAACACGCTGCTCACTTTACTCGGCCCTTCACCAGTAAGGTGCACAGCCTGGTGGCTCATTTCCACACGGAACTCCTCATAACGTGGCCAGATTGTCCACGGGACCCAGCGGCCAGTTTCCAGGCAGGAGGGCGTGAAGGGTTTCACGTCGACGTTGGTGTGGATCCAGCTCCAAGTCGTGACAGAGTTCACACTATTAATACACCAGGGGACAGGGATGTGTGTTCAGACGAAGGACGTGACCAGCAGACCTGGACTGGTGTCCAAAAGTACAATATTCTCTACCTTTTTAATAAATACTCATACATAAATATATATATATATGTTTAAAACACACATCCACAGTTATTTCCAAATTATTTATTTGTATAGTCTACAGTATGCTAATTATTTTGCTTGCTGCTCTTATCTTGTACGGGGGCAGTGGTGGCCCCAGAAGGTTGTCTGAGGTGCCACCGAGCAAAGCACCGTCCCCACTCACTGCTCCCCAGGCGCCTGTCATGGCTGCCCACTGCTCACCAAGGACAAATTTCACTATGTGCACTGTGTGCTGTGCTGCTGTGTATCACAAGCCACAATCACTTCACTTTCACTTCACTGTCCGCTGAAAATGTAAAGTTCCTTGTCCTTACTAATTAAGGGTCATCTTGTCTCTAGAATGTGTTACACAGCAGCACAGCACACGGTGCACACAGTGAAATTTAACCCATCACCCTGAGTGAGCAGTGGGCGGCCATGACAGGCTCCCAGGGAGCAGTGTGTGGGAACGGTGCTTTGCTCAGTGGCACCTCAGTGGCACCTTGGCGGATCGGGATTCGAACCGGCAACCTTCTGATTACGAGGCCACTTCCTTAACCGCTAGGCCACCACCCCACTCTCTCTGTCTCATCTTTATATTCTATACGTTTTCACATAGTCTTTCCAACAATCTCGTTTGGTCCAACCATGCATCTACACTGACTGAATGACGATAAAGTGATCTGATGATGTCCTCAGCCGGGATCCGTGTGGTCTCCTCCAGGTTTTCTTGCCAGCAAGGTGCCGGAGAATCTGGACGCCGTGGTGGTCGGCAGCGGCATGGGTGGGCTCGCCGTTGCCGTTCTCCTGGCTAAAGTGGGCAAAAGGGTCCTGGTGCTGGAGCAACATGACCGGGCAGGGGGCTGCTGCCACACCTTCACGGAGAAAGGCTTCGAGTTTGATGCCGGTAGGTGACCATCAGCGAATCGGCCCCTGTCCCCAGACAGGAAGTGACCTTTGGCCCTCCCCCGCCGCAGGTATCCACTACATCGGCGGGCTCCTGGGCCAGAACCCCTTCAGCTGCACGCTGGAGCAGATCACCAACGGCCAGCTGCAGTGGGAACCCATGGAGAACCCATTCGACACCGTGGTGCTCGGCCCCCCCGAGAACCGGCGCTTCTACCCCATCTACAGCGGGCACAAGCGCTTCGCCAGCGAGCTGAAGAAACTGTTCCCCGGAGAGCAGAAGGCCATCGACGAGTACATGAGGCTCATCAGGGTGGGTGGGGCCGAACGGCATCGCGTGCCGCTGGTTTTGTAGGGTCACTTGCCGATTGGTTCCTGCTGTACACATGACCTGGCGTCCTGTTCCCAGGTATTAGGGGATGTTCTAGTTTAAAATGTAGTGGTGACCGTGGCGGCCTGATCTGAGTACAGCGCCACTGAACAGTCGCCGTTCAGTCCGAACTCACCTGACTCCCTGAAAGGCAGAAAAACCGTGTTTACGGGGCCTGAACTCTCACCTCGCTGACTTATTCGAAAACGTAATGTAGAAAAAATGCATGTGATGCATCGTCATGGAGTCGAACCGCGAGACCAGCAAAGGTTCACGTCTGCGCCAGGCATCGCAGTGGCCTTTGGCGGAGTCTGATCGGAGACCCACTCAGCCGTTCCAGTATATACCCGCCGTATACCGCGCCCTTCGCCCCACTGACCTCCTGGAGCGTTTCGGCGTTGAGTCAACAACAGTCTAAAGTCAACTGCGCAGTCGGGCGCAGACGGGGTTGCGACAGAGGGGAGTTTTATTGCACGTTTGCTGGGTTCCTGTTTGACTCCGGTCCAGGGAGCGTTTCAGGTCAAGTTCTCCATGTTTGGAAACGGGTGGAAAAACACCACCAGTTTGTTCTGCTCTGTGATCAGCTGCGGTCAACGTCCCCTTTAGCCCCCATTTCCTGTCTGGCTGCAGACGTAGATGCCTGAACGTGACCGCTGCGCTGTCTGCTTTCTTTCAGAAAGTGGCGAAGAGCATGTGGCTGGTGGCGATGATCAAGGTTCTCCCCATCCCTGTGGCCAAGTTCCTGGTGTACTCCGGCCTGGCCAGTCGCCTCTGCTTCTTCTTCCGGATGGCGTCCCGCAGCCTGACTGACGTGGTCAACGGCCTGACTGAGAACAAGGACCTGAGGGCCGTGTTGTGCTACATCTTCGGCACCTACGGTGATTTTTTTAAAAAATTTTTTTTAAATACCTTTGACCTGAGGTGGGCATTGGCTGGAGGAGAAAAGTCCACTGGTTTCCTCCCAGCTGGTCAACTGAACCATGGGGACACCTTCTTGTGGGTGTGGCCCAGCTGCTTTAATTTTCATATCTCTAACCCCCGTGTTCTTGTGACTTCTGTTTCCAGGCAACATCCCAAAAGACTCCAGCTTCTCCATGCACAGCGTGCTGGTCTACCACTTCCTGGACGGAGCGTGGTACCCGAGAGGCGGAGCCAGTGAAATTGCCTACCACATGATCCCCATCATTGAGAAGGCGGGGGGTGCTGTTCTTGTACGGGCGCCTGTCAACCGCATCCTGGTTAATGAAGCCAAAGAGGCAATTGGTAAGACCCAGACCTGTGGAACTGAGGTCAGATGTTCTTACCAGAAACAAAGCAGATGCTCATGGTCCAAATGCCTGCTCTGGTGACAGGCGTGAGTGTCCTGAAGGGGAAGGAGGAGGTTCACGTGCACGCACCTGTGGTGGTCTCCGATGCTGGCATTTTCAATACCTACCAGCAGCTCCTGCCCCTGGAGCTCCAGAAGCTGCCAGGTGAGGAGCACAAATCTACGTCCCGGAGCCCTCTGACCATCATCGTCCCATTGTTTGCATGTCTCGCTCTTGTTTTGTCCCTGATGTCTTGTCTCCCTCCTTCCTCTGGACAGCCATCCAGTCCATTCTGAGCACGATAAAGCACGGAGAAGGTGGCCTGAGCATGTTCCTGGGTCTGGACGGCACCAAAGAGGAGCTGGGCCTCAAAGCAGAAAACTACTGGGTTTTTGCTGAGAACAACTTGGATGAGCTGTGAGTGAAGCGAAAGTGACGTGATTGTCGTTGTGAAACGCTGCAGCGCAGCGCACGGTGACGCGGTGAAACGTGTCCCCTGTATTAAGAAGAAAGAAGAAGAAAGTGAAGAAGAAAGTGAAGTGATTGTCACATGTGATACACAGCAGCACAGCACACGATGCACACAGTGAAATTTGTCCTCTGCATTTAACCCATCACCCTGAGTGAGCAGTGGGCAGCCATGACCGGCGCCCGGGGAGCAGTGTGTGGGGACGGTGCTTTGCTCAGTGGCACCTCAGTGGCACCTTGGCGGATCGGGATTCGAACCTGCAACCTTCTGATTACGGGGCCGCTTCCTTAAGGGCAGTGGTGGCCTAGCGGTTAAGGAAGTGGCCCCGTAATCAGAAGGTTGCCGGTTCGAATCCCGATCCGCCAAGCTACCACTGAGGTGCCACTGAGCAAAAGCACCGTCCCCACACACTGCTCCCCGGGCGCCGGTCATGGCTGCCCGCTGCTCACTCAGGGTGATGGGTTAAATGCAGAGGACAAATTTCACTGTGTGCACCGTGTGCTGTGCTGCTCTGTATCACATGTGACAATCACTTCACTTTTTTTTTTTTTTTTTTTAACCGCTAGGCCACCACTTCCCCTATACACTTTTGTAATTACTTGCAATATTTGTAATATTGAGGTCAATAGCAGTTGCACAAGCATTTCACTGCAGGTCACACCGTGCGTGACTGTGTATGTGACAAGTAAAATTTGAATTTGGTGGTGAAGGACCGTCCCTCTGATGCTCCACAGGTGTGATGGTTACCTGAAGGGCAGCCGAGAGAATGCCAACAGCAACCCGTTGCTCTTCATGGCGTCGCCTTCTGCCAAAGACCCCACCTGGGAGGAGCGAAGTCCAGGTACTGCAGCGCCTCCGTCCTCCTCCTCCCGATGAAGCTGTGTTGCGGTCGGTCTGGTAGCTGAAACGTCTACCTGACCGCGGCCTCTGTCTGTGTGCAGGGAAGTCCACTCTGACCTTGGTCAGTTTTGCTCCCTACAAGTGGTTTGAAGAGTGGAAGGACGAGAAGGTGACCAACCGCAGCGCCGAGTACAAGCAGCTGAAGGACACTATGATCCAGTCGGCGCTGGACATCGTCACACAGATCTACCCCAAAGTCAAAGGCCGGGTACCAGCACCCTCCCGCCGACCGTGTTATCGTTCCTTCATTCTGAGTTGGTCCCCGGTGGAGGTGTGATGGTCCTCCGCGTCTCCTCCCGCAGGTGGAGTACATGGACGCCGGCACCCCGGTCACCAACCAGTTTTACATCGCCGCCCCGGAGGGAGAGATCTACGGGGCCGACCACGGCATCGAGCGCTTCAGCCCGATGGCCACGGCCATGATGCGGCCGCAGACGCCCGTCAAGAACCTGTACCTGACCGGTCAGTCCCTGGCCCCGCCCTCTTTTTTTATTTATCTATTTTTCTTCTCATCTCAGCTACTTCTCTGTTGGTTTTACTTCTTCAGGTCAGGATGTGTTTGTCTGCGGGCTCGCCGGCGCCTTGGCTGGAGCCCTGACCTGCACCTCGGTCCTCCTGAACCGCAACGTCCACCTGGACGCCGTCAACATGGCCTGGGGCTTCAGGAGGTTCAGGAAGGAGCAGTAACGGTTTTCCTTGTCCTGATCGACCAGCACTTTACTTCCAAAACTCTGTACGGCGCATTAAATGCGCTTAATCCTGATTTCCGAACCGATTGTCATTCAGTATAGTTATAACGTGTAACGTTATATAAATGTATATTTTTTTTCCATTCCCTGTTATTAAGTTCATGTGCCTTGAATATCAGTATCCAGCCCTGAAAATAATGTGGTGGTTATTGGAAATAAAGGTCATTATTTGTGCATCCGGTGTTGTACTTTTATCGGAACTGAACGTGGGCTTTTCTGTTCCGGAAGTCGGAGTTTTTTTTCTTTTTTTTTTCTCTAATTTCTTTTAATCGCCAATTTTTATTCTGGTTGCATCGGTAAAAAAACGATTTTTTTAAATTAAGGAAACCATGTTTTAATGATCCAACATTTATGATTTAATGGTTTGCACGGAACGTCTGGGCGCGTCTCGACGTTTTTCCGACGTGCGAATCTACAGATTCGAATCTTTAAATTAAATTTCTAAAAAACAAATAATATATTAATAAAAGTTTGGATTTAAAACGGTTGGAACTAGATGGATGGTCGCCCGGATTACGAGATCCTGGCCGAAATCGGCGAAGGGTCCTACGGCCAGGTGTTCAAAGCCCGAGAGACCGGGCAGCAGCAGCGGCTGGTCGCGGTGAAGAAGATGAAGCTGCCCGCGGAGCAGCGGGCCTCGGGGGACGCGGGGATCCCCGCCTTCATGGTCCGGGAGGTGGCGCTGCTGCGCAGGCTGGAGGCCTTCCGGCACCCCAACATCATCCGGTAACCCCACGCCACGCCGTCACTTCCACCCAGCCCCTCCAAGCGTTGATGTCGAGTTGTGCGAAGAAACGTGCTTTTTCACACCCATCCAGGATGCTGGATGTGTCGGTGTGTGTGAGGGACCAGGCCCTGGACATGACCGTGGTGTTTGAGTACATCGACCAGGACCTGGCCGCCTTCCTCCACTCGGCTTCCCAGACCGGACTGAGCCGAGACAAGATAAGGGTGAGGAGCTCCGTCTTTAAACCGGTGCATTCGGTTTACTCACGCGTCCCCGCCGTCCCTGCAGGATGTGACCCGTCAGCTGCTGAGCGGGCTGGACTTCCTGCATTCCAACATGGTGGTCCATCGAGACCTGAAGCCGGACAACGTGCTGATCAGCAGCCGCGGCGTGGTGAAGATCACCGACCTCGGCCTGGCCAGGATCTACACCTACAACATCGCCCTGACGCCGACTGTAAGAGCCTCTGTCCTCACACTCGTTTCAGACTTCTTTACACTGTGTGTGTGTGTGTGTGTGTGTGTGCGCCCAGGTGGTAACCCTGTGGTATCGGGCGCCGGAGGTTCTGCTCCGCTCCATCTACATGTCGTCGGTGGACATCTGGAGCGCCGGCTGCATCTTCGCCGAGCTGTACCTGCTCAGGTAATAAGCCCCGCCCCCTTTACGACCGGCGCCGCTGCTCTGGTGCTGCACGCGGCCTCGCATGTGAAAGTGTGTGTGTTTCCCACCAGGCCGCTGTTTCGAGGCTTCACCGAGACTCAGCAGCTTAAGAAGATCTTTGAGTGAGTACCAGTGATGCTTAATGATCGTTCAGGTCGATTTTGATTTCCTCCGCGGTTTTCTGCTGCAGAGTGATTGGCTTGCCCAGAAAGGAGGAGTGGCCTGAGGAAAGTCCCGTTCGCTACCCTGCGGAATGGGGTGGGTCTAGTACAGGAGCGGTCGGCCAAGTCCTCCCCCACGCCGACGCCCAGGCGCACGAGCTGCTGCGTGTGAGTGTGTGTGAGTGTGTGTGTGTGCGTGTGTGTGCGTGCGTTTGATAGGAGGAAGTAAACGGCCTGGCTGGTTGGGTCATGTGACGAGGCCTTTGACCTCTGCTTCACAGAAATTCCTCGAATTCAGCCCAGCCAAGCGCATCACGGCCAGCCAGGCCCTGGCCCACCCCTTCCTGTCGGAATCGTGAAGCTCCGCCTTCATTGGACGGCAGCGAGGAGACTGCGTTGTGTTCACCGCTCCCCGGCTTAAAGCCAAATTGGGTGTATTGGTTCCGTACCGCAGGTTCATGAACAGGAACCGTTCCAATGGGCACGAAGTTCAGCCACGTGCCGTCACTGTTGCGTTGTTCATATCCCAGTCTGGATGTTTCTGAGTGTTTTCTTGAATGTAAAAAAACACAAGTCGATTTAATAAGTTGATTAATTGTTAATAAACTTCTCACCCATCATTCACCATGTGGAGAAAGATTAGAAATAAACTCTCACATAAAGATATTACACCGGGATGTGGTCCATGGCACACGCCTGGCAGCAGCGCCTCCTACTGGTCATTGCGTTTAAACCAGCAACATTTACATTTACATTTAGAGCATTTTCCATTTAATATTGGAATTTTACTGCAGAATATTTACTCTGCAGCGGAGCACGAGTCCATATAGTTACAAAAGCAATACTGTTGCAGGATGGTGCACGGTGCAAAAAAATTCAACAGGACGGTGACAATAAAGGGTTGAGGGACAAGAGACAAGATAGTGGGACAAGTCAAGTTTTCCTTTGTTGTCCTCGTGCAAGCACAATGTCATCTGGAGCAAGCCAACAGATGCAGGCTAAAAAAAAAAAAGATTTAATGTTGTAACAATAAATTATCGGGGCATTACCGTCCCCACACGCTGCTCCCCGGGCGCCTGTCATGGCTGCCCACTGCTCACCAAGGGTGATGGTTAAAAGCAGAGGGCACATTTTCACCGGGTCGCCAGGGGACAGAATACAGAGGACACATTTCACCATGCTGCAGTTTTTCACCATGACAACCACGTCACTCTCACTTGGAGCGATTTGCATGTACAGACAGAACTTTGAAGTGATAGTCTGTACATGCACATGTACATGTACAGAAGTGTTTGACTGTAGTTGCAGAGACATATTGTTGTAGGTAAAGGGGGTAGTAAATATTTCATTCACAAATGGTCATTATGGTGTAAACTGGCAAAAAAAAGAAACGTGCACATGAAATAAAAGTAATAAATGTCATAAATGACATGGTGTGACCAGCTGGAGGCGCTGCAGCAGCATAGTTGGTGGGAATCTTCATATATTTTTTTTTTTATCTCTTCTGATTTGATGCCATATCGTGTACGTGCAGGTTTGAGGATTCGTTGGGTAATTTTATATTTGTAAAGCACGTCGAATTGGCCACGTGTATGAAATGTCCGTGCTCCTCACCTTTGAGCTGGTCTTGGTGGCCTCTCATGCAGTGTCCGTGTCCCAGGCCTGGCCTGGCCGGTCTGAATGGAATGCAGGAGGTAGCACAGATGGGGGTATTTTTATCACGCACACATGCGCACACACACACACACACACACACACACACTCCCTAGAAGGGCTTCCACTCGGTCAGCTCCTGCACACACGGCACAGCTGACCGCCCGTGGACGCCTGAAGTTTACCGGGAGTCGGACTGTACTGGGCTTCTGCGGCGATTACTGGGCAGCAGTAAGTGTTCAACTGGTTTTCTGTGCGGGAGAACTGGTCCTCGGCCTGAGGTTCGGAGCGCTTTTTCTTCTATTTACTCAGAGCCAATGCGCCTCTGTCCTCAACTGTGCCCTGTAGATATCGTGATCTTCTGCGTTTCACTACGCTGGACTGCTGGTCTCACTGGCTGGAATGTGATTGGCCGAATACATTTCTGAAGCCGAAATTTTAACACAGTAAACCGAGCCCTGACGATTGATGGGTTCTCAGCTGGAGCCTACTGGAGATCTTAGTGGATCTTTAATGTGACGCTGACTGAAAAATTAATGGACTGAATGCATCTATGTGGGTAGTCTACAACAATCTTAACTATCTACACCAGTAACAGTATCTACACACACTGGACCATCTAGACTATCTACACCAGTAACAGTATCTACACACACTGGACCATCTAGACTATCTAAACCAGTAACAGTATCTACACACACTGGACCATCTAGACTATCTACATCAGTAACAGTATCTACACACACTGGACCATCTAGACTATCTACATCAGTAACAGTATCTACACACACTGGACCATCTAGACTATCTACACCAGTAACACTATATATACACCTTGGACCATCTAGACTATCTACACCAGTAACAGTATCTACACATACTGAACCATCTAAACTATCTACACCAGTAACAGTATCTACACACACTGGACCATCTAGACTATCTACATCAGTAACAGTATCTACACACACTGGACCATCTACACCAGTAACACTACACACACTGGACCATCTAGACTATCTGCACCCGTAACAGTATCTACACACACTGGACCTTCTAGACTATCTAAACCAGTAACAGCATCTACACACACTGGACCATCTAGACTATCTACACCAGTACCACTATATACACACCTTGGACCATCTAGACTATCTACACCAGTAAACGTATCTACACACACTGGACCATCTAGACCATCTACACAATCTGTAATATCTACACCAGCCACACTACCTACACACACTGGACCATCTAGACTATTTACACCAGTAACACTACACACACTGGACCATCTAGACTATCTACACCAGTAACCGTATCTACACACACTTGACCATCTAGACTAACTACGCCAGTAACAGTATCTACACACACTGGACCATCTAGACCATCTACACAATCTGTAATATCTACACCAGCCACACTACCTACACATACTGGACCATCTAGACTAACTACACCAGTAACAGTATCTACACACACTGGACCATCTAGACTATCTACACCAGCCACACTATCTACAGACACTGGACAATCTAGACTATCTACACAATCTGTAATATCTACACACACTGGACCGTCTACACTATCTGTACTATTTACAGCTTCAACATTTTCTCTAATGTCTCTTCTATCTTCACATATGCAGTCAACCTCTGTTCATCTACATAATGTAATATTATGCTGGAATTCCGCTGAGGGCGTCCCTGTGTGTTGGTGGGGGAGTTTGTGGGTGTGGATGTTGCATGATGCTAATTTCCTGCTGATTCTTCTGGGGTTAAAATTGTGAATTTGGAGAGATGTGTATGTGCAGAGGAATACATGGCAGTATAAGTGTGTGTGTGTGTGTGTGTGTGTTTCTGTGTTAAACTCTTTGCTGATTGGTTCATGATCCTGTTACCTGATTAGAGCTCAAACTCAGCCAACCTGCTGTCCCACCCCCTGGCCTCAGTCTCCCTCTCTCTCTCTCTCTCTCTCTCTCTCTCGCTGTCTCACTCTCCGTGGACGGATCAGCAGTCGCTGTTTTCAGATCTGTAGTGATGGGCTGATCACCTTTGATCTCTACGTTCTGTGGAAAAGGTAGAAAAGCTACTGTGTGTGTGTGTGTGTGTGTGTGTGTGTGAGATTGTCTCAGGATAGTCATGTTCTGTATTGTAAATATGCACTTTCGCAGAAACACACATACTCAAACTCAATGACTACGATTCGGTGTTTAGGTGCAGGTCCTTTGTCTAAATGTGCTCTAAATTTTTCGCCATTGAACAGATTATCCTGTTTAGCTGCATCTGCGAGTGCGCGCGTATGTGCAAGGTTGAAATGCAATGAAATGCTTTTTTTTAAAAAAAACTCTTTTTAGAATACGTCTGCTGCAAGCCTGCGCATATGTGGACAGACCAATTCAAAACAGCATTCTGGAAATGTTTAATGCAATGTAACGGGAATAGATCGGTGGCACGTGTGTACGTGGAGAGAAGTCTGAGATGTATACGATCTTCTCCACTCCAGCGGGATGCTGACGAGGTTCCACGGGGTTTCAGGGTGTAAACCTGGGTGTAACCCATGGCCTGCATTACCCCCGTGTTCTCTGTGTCCACCACGGTTCCCCTGGGTGCTGATCCGGGGCAGAAACCTCAGCTGCTGATGGTCCTGATCTCACGGCCCGGCTTTTTTGTTCCTGCCGGCGCTATTGTGTTTCGGGCGTGAGGCAGCGGTGCAGAAATGCTGCCGCCAACAGTTTTCATAAGACAATCCCTAACACACACACACACACACACACAATGTGACACACTGGCCATTGAAATGGCCGTTGGGTGCTGGCTGATGGCTTGGTGAAGTCATTATTTATTGATGTGTTGGGCGGTCAGGTAACCGTGGCGACAGATTAGCATGAAGTCTGTTGAGCCGGGTAGGTACTTGCGTGCGTTGGACTAGTGCGCGTGTTTTGTCAGTTTTAACTGCAGCTTGACCCTGGGGTCACCTGAGGTCAGAGGCAGCACGATTGGCGGGGCAGTTTGCGTCTGCTGGAGACCCATTCTTGTTCCCCGGCCGTAGGTAAGGTCAGGGTCAGGCTGAAGGTCAGCGGTGGGGCCAGGGTCTCCGTTTTCCACCCTTCCCGCCTTTAAAAAGTCACGCGGCGGTGAAGTCTGAGGTTCAGCTCCAGCGCGCTGTACTCCGGCTGCTGCGTCGTGTATAAAAGTCGCTGGGTTTGAAGCCGGGCCGCACCGATCTGCCGTTATCAGCGCTTTGCCGAGGGTTTCGGGTGTCAGTGGAAGGGGAGATTCCCGCACAAGCAGGTCGTTTTACAGCCGCCGCATGCCAGCTTTAGAATAGGAAACGACCCTGCGGCTAATTTTATGGCCGCCATTTTTATAGCTGGGCGCAGCGGCGTGGACGGGCAGAAGCTTCGTTTCACCCTGGTAAATGCACATAAAGTTGCCAGTTACTCAGTAAAATCAGCCTGTTGCATTTATGAGCTGTCTACAACATGACATCAAGTCCATGTCAGGGAGAATCTTCCAGGCTGCTCTCTGATTGGTCAGATATCTTTCAATCACGTAAACCAGCCGTCTGAAGCACAAGAAGAACTGAACTGTCTAACCTGCAGCTTTTGAGAAGCTTGTAAAATGTGGAGACGAAGTGATCAGGCTCCACTACTACATGGTCAGAATCCTACACACATAGAGTACAGGCCAAAAGTTTGGACACCTTCTCATTCAATGTGTTTTCTTTATTTTCATGACCATTTACGTTGGTAGATTCTCACTGGAGGCATCAAAACTATGAATGTACTTAACATAAAGTGGAGACCTGGCCTCCACAGTCACCGGGCCTGAACCCAATCCAGATGGTTTGGGGTGAGCTGGACCCCAACAAGTGCTAAACACCTCTGGGAACTCCTTCAAGACTGTTGGAGAAGCATTTCAGGTGACGACCTCTTGAAGCTCATCGAGAGAATGCCAAGAGTGTGCAAAGCAGAAATTAGAGCAAAGAAACTAGAATATAAAACATGTTTTCACTTATTTCACCTTTTTTTGTTATGTACATAACTCCACATGTGTTCATTCATAGTTTTAATGCCTTCAGTGAGAATTTACCAACGTAAATGGTCATGAAAATAAAGAAAACACTTTGAATGAGAAGGTGTCCAAACCTTTGGCCTGTACTGTATGAATGAGTTGGAGGTCCCGCCCCCTTTTGTCATCCCCAGTCATGCACTCTCATTGGTTGTAGCTTGTCAGCAACAAGACCAGAGGCTTGGCGTGATATCTGGGGGGCGTTCCACAAAACAGGAACTCTCAGTTAGCTGCATTAATTTAAGTCACGATTAACCAACAGGAAGGCTCTTTAACCGTATTCCTATTCGACAGTGACGGCTTCCGGTTTAAGTAAACCCAGCTATCTGAAACTTGTGGGATAGGTGATCCCTGGGACCACGCCCACTACCATTACAGCATGTTAAAATGAACCAATCCTTCTTTCGTCATTTTCTTATTGACGTGTGCATGGGCAGGATTTGTTATATTCATGACCCGATGTCCTCCTGCTCTGTCTGTCCAGCTCTGCCATGACCTCAGGTCACTGATCGGCCCGTTGTCGGTGGAGTTCGATTGGAGGAGGAGTTTGATTCGTTTTCCAGGCGGCTGCTGATTGGCTGTGAGGAGGGAGGAAGTGGTGATATGGACTCAGTGGAGAAGACGCAGGAGTCTCGCGCCGAGCGCATTGCACGCTACAAAGCGGAGAGGAGGCGAGAGCTCTCTGAGCGCTACGGCAACCAGGAGGAGGAGCTTCCCTCTAAATGGGTGAGGAGGGAACGGGCGGGGCGAGACGTGATTGAAAGGAGTCTTTCGGGGGGCGTGAATGGGGCCCACAGAGCCACGCCCCTGGAACAAGAGCCCGCCCTCACTGAGACAGTAGCGAATGGGTTCGATCCGGACAAGCCACACAGGTGACGATTGCTTTTCCATCATGTGTGCATGTGTGTGTGTGTGTGTGTGTGTGTGTATATAGTACAGGTTCACTCCTCTTTTGACATTTTCCTCCATCAACCATCCATCCATCCATCTACCATGACCATTGCACCACCCACAGACCACAGACTCTGCCTGGTGGGCGTGGTCCCCCGGAACGACCTCACCTGTACAGCCATGTGTCTGTGAACCGACTGAGGAGTGTCCTGCAGCAGGATTCCGCCACTGCAGTGTAGGGTCGCCAGTGTGTGTGTGTGTGTGTGTGTGTGTGTGTGTTATCTACCGCTCTGTTTCTGCAGTTCCACGTTTCCTGACTTTCCTTCTTCTCTCTGTCCCTTGTTGGGGCTGGGCAGGGGCTCCAGTGCTGATGGGGGACACCTGGTCCCCACTCCTGACCCGGCAGAGGGAGGGCGGCGCAGAACCCGGCGCTACCTCCCGGGGGGCGCGGCCGCGGGCCGGAAAGGCGGCGAGCGCTTCCGAACGCAGCCGGTCACCGCCAGCGAGATGCAGGAGAGCTGTGGGTAGGGAGGCCTCCGGAACTCAAGCCTGGGGCTCACCTGGGTGCTTATCCCAGGCAGGGGGCCTCTGGGCGGGGTTGGGGTGCTGTGCCGAGCCCCCAGAGTCCCAGTTCCGTTTCCAGTTTTTCTGTATGTGTGTTTGGGCAACGTTGAGTTCGAGTGTGTGCTGAAGCAGGCCTGTGTATATTTTTGTAGATTTGTGTGTTGCTATGGTTTTGTGTGTGTGTGTGTGTGTGTGTGTGTGTGGTAAATACCCTGTAGTAATGAATGTGCTCATTAAACTCAGGCTGGTATGGGCAAGTGATGTGAGATCATCTTTTGGCTGGTGTGTGTGTGTGTGTGTGTGTCTGTGTTTCTAACCCCACCTTTGTTTCACTCAGACGGCTGCAGACGGACGACCAGCCAACAGCTTCAGGTAGGTGCCGAATCTTCCTCCGTGTGTTTTATACATCTTCATAGTAGCAGTTTGTGTGTGTGTGTGTGTGTGTGTGTGTGTGTGTGTTTGAGAGAGAGAGACTATTTTTTTCATGAAGCACATGACAGTGCTGCTCAATGATATGAATATCTATTCATGTTCACTGGTGCTTAGTGCTGCAGAGCAGGCTGGGTAATCACACAATGTTTATAAAAACAGCGAATAGCTTTTTGTGCACGAGTCAAATTAATCTAAACTAACAAAAAAAGTTTAAGAAAAGACTGAGGGACCACGCCCACTCCTCCACCCAGATAAGGTTTATATGATGCAGGTACAAGAAGACAGTGCTGCAGGGTAAATTACCTGATGACCTCAGACAACACACGAGGAGTCATGATGTCATTTAGTGTGTGTTACACTGTGTGTGTGTATGTGTGTGTGTGTTGTTAAAGCCTCCTGTTCCTCCCTCTCCCAAAGCCGATGTGAAAACGGACGAACGAGCCGAGATGAGTGTTGCTGCCAAGATGTCTCTGTTTAAAGTAAGTGCTCCTGGAAACGCGTTCCCCTGAAACACGAGCCTGTCTCCCCTCAGGGGTCGCGACCTTGAGCCATAATGAGCCATCAGCCTTGATGCATGAGCATAAAAGGCCAGAATGGAAGCGTCTCTGCTGATTTAAGAGGCGCACTTTTCCCTTGGACCCTTGCGCAGTTGTCCCCCTTATGGTCCGGACTGTCTCAACGATCTAAAATTGAGCTGAATAGCACCGCCCTGTGCCAGGTTATCATGTGACCCATCAGAGCACCTGAACTGTACGGTTCGACTCCAGATAATGAGAGAGAGACCAGCAGATTATGTTTCTTGACCATTCCCAGCATTTTAGACTGCTGACTGAGCTACAGCAACGATATACGTTACAACATAATAATAACTCACAATACAACGCAATGTCAATCAATGCAATATTTTAATGCAATGTCATCTTGAGACAAAATAATTAAAAAAATCATGATGTGTCATACAATGTGAAAAGCATGAGACAAAGCAGTTTTAATACATCATAATAATATTTACCATGATATTGTATCATATTGTATTGTATCATATGTCAAGATGTGATGCACAATAATTGCAGCTGTCAGAAATGTATAAATACATGACATGATAAGATAAATTGCAGTGTGATACAATATGAAATTTCCTGCTATGACACATGCACACACATAACATGAAACAAACATGCATAATAAAGATATTTTATTATACATAGAACTACATAGACCTCCAATACACTGCAGCACTTTCACTGTCAAGCACTTCTGGACTCAATTCCCCTAGAAATCCTTTTTTTTTTTTTAACTCTTTTTACCTTGTTATACTTTGTCACTTTATACTTGACTCCACCTATTTGCACAGCTTCACCTGTTACACATATGTTTTTATACTTTTATGTTAAAGACATAAAAGTGTAATATTTGGTTGTGTTTGCAATTGGTTCATTGTATACTTGCAATATTAGCAGTACTGTGGTCTGTACAGTCGCTAAATGCATTTCACTGCATATCATACCGTGTATGACTGTGTATGTGACAAAAAATTTTTAATTAGAATTTGATGATGGTATAAATCGCTCTCACTTCGCTCTCAGGAGTTGGAGAAGATGGCTCCACCTGAGGCTCCTGTGCTCCTGAAGCCACGCTCCAGTGGCACTTTTCCTGAGCGCAGCGTTCGCCATGACAACGACCACCGAGCCCTCGCCCAGCCAGTCACCTGTGAGGAGAAGCTTGTGGACACCAGGTATATCGGTTTGCAGGTCAGGCAACGCCCTAATACCCCGGCCCATACTGTCACAGCGGTACGCAGAGCGGGGAGGACGCGAGGGCGTTAATTACACATGGTACATGGCACAAGAACAGAAATAATGCACATTTATTACATACATTTACATTTACGGCATTTACCAGACGCCCTTATCCAGAGCAACTACAATCAGTAGTTACAGGGACAGTCCCCCCCCTGGAGACACTCAGGGTTAAGTGTCCTTCTCAGGGACACAATGGTAGTAAGTGGGGTTTGAACCTGGGTCTTCTGGCGAGTGTGTTACCCACTAGGCTACTACCAGCCTACATACTACAGGTAATAATAATAACCAAGGAGACTAGGCAGACAAAAGACACGGGACACCAGCAATGTTCGGATCGTGACTCTCACTGTCTCCTGCAGCCCCCCTCAGGCCGAGCCGGACACCGATGAGAATTCCCAGCTGACCCTGAGCGAGAAGATGGCGCTGTTCAACAAGCTCTCACATCCTGGGGGCGGAGCCACCGACACCCCCGACAGGCGCAGGCAGAAAGGTGCACGGTACCGCACCCAACCCATCACAGTGGAGGAAGTCAGCCTGGTCAGTATGTGCCTGCGTGTCGGGGTCAGATGGAGGTCAGGTGAGATCTCACGGCTCTTTTTTTCGGTCCCTCATCCCTCTCAGCTCCAGAGGGGTCCCATCCAGCTGCCTGCTCTCGCTCTGTCCCCCCACCTTGCTGACCGCCAGCAGACCCTCTCCATCAACCTCAAACCCAGCGAGGTGCGCAAGACACGCCCACTCTCCGGTGGCGACTGGGGGTCCGGTGTGGAGCTCCGCCCACAGCCCAGCGTGGCCCCGGAGACAGACAACAACAATTCCCAGCATGCACCACAGCGGCAGCTGCGAGGCATTTTGAAAAAGAGCCAATCGGCAGTGCAGGGAGGGGCTCCTGATGTGGAGACTCTGACAGGACGTGAGGACACAGCAACTTGTAGTGCAGGAGGAGAAGAGGAGCAAGATGAGGAGCAAGGGAGGTGGGCGGTGACCCCAGCAGAGGGGGGGCGGGGCTCCATTGCACCTTGGAGGCAAAGGACA
The DNA here is from genome assembly GCF_900700375.1 of Denticeps clupeoides. Taxonomy (NCBI): domain Eukaryota; kingdom Metazoa; phylum Chordata; class Actinopteri; order Clupeiformes; family Denticipitidae; genus Denticeps; species Denticeps clupeoides. The sequence continues at coordinate 2,186,628 of NC_041713.1, read as the reverse complement.
AGAACCGATCGAGTACCGGCTGGTGAAAGAACCAATCAGCAGTCGCCCCAGGCTGAGCAGAGTGACACGGGCACCACAGACAGGTACGAACACGAATTCTGGAGGTGTGAACCTTCACTGGTCACACAATTCGATTCAATTACGATTAATCGATGCGCCACGATGCCTCCTATCAATATTTCTGAAGTATTTCACATTACGTTTTCAAATATGTCAGTGATATGAGCGTCTGAAGCAGGCGGTTCTCTGGCGTTGGTGGTGTACGCTGAGTCCAGACTGAACACGGACGTTTTTCAAAGCGTCCACATAGACTCCCATAGGGTGATAGTAGCCTAGTGGGTAACACACTTCCCTGTGAACCAGAAGACCCAGGTTTAAACCCCACTTACTACCATCGTGTCCCTGAGCAAGACACTTAACCCTGAGTGTCTCCTGGGGGGGGGACTGTCCCTGTAGCTACTGACTGTAAGTCGCTCTGGATAAGGCCGTCTGGTAAATGCGGTAAATGTAAATTAACTCCTGAGGCTGAACGTCTACCCAGAGCGGCGCTGTTCTCAGAACTGGCCGCCATAGTCACTACCGGCACGACACACAGACACACACACAGACACACACTACAGTTCTCTCTTTGTCTTTCTTGATCTTCAGAGCGGCCGGTTTTCACTGTGGGGAAGATGGGGATGATAGGAACCTTGCAGGCCCCACTGAACAAATCCAGGTGTGTGACCACCTCCTACTCTGTATGTGTGTGTGTAAGTGTATTGTGTGTGTTCATATGTGTGTAGTGATTGTGTTTGTCTGTGCTTCTCCCATCCTCTTGTGCCCCCCTGCAGACTGAAAGTGAAATTACCCATGATGCTGCGATGCACTGCTGGGTAAGGGTGAGGCTTCTGGTTTGCCAGTGTGTGTGTGTGTATATGAATAAAGATTTTGTGTGTGTCCTGTCTCAGCTTTTCTCTCAATATTTTTCTCCATCCCAGGACCCCGTGTTCTCCTCCATCTTCTCTCCCCCTAGCAGCCCCCCTCAGTACATCATGTGTTACAACCAGGTGAGTGGGTGTGACAAGTGTGAGCGGGTGTGACCAGGTGTGAGTGGGTATGACCAAGTGTGATGAGTGGGTGTGACCACATGTGAGTGGGGTGACATATGTGAGTTGGTGTGACAGTTGTGAGCATCTGTGAGTAAGTGTGAGCATGTTTTAGCAGGTGAGATGAGTGTGAGCAGGCGTGATTGGGTGTGAGAGGATGTGTGTAGGTGTGACGGGTGTAAGTGGTTGTGATCACGTGTGAGTGGGTGTGATCGGGTGTGACTGGGTATGAACTTGCATGTAGGTGTGTCTTCATGAGCCAACACGGTCAGAAGTCGTGTCATATCACCACCAGAATTCACACTCGTTTTGTGTGTGTGTGTCTGTGTATCTCTTTGCTGATGTTTGTTACTTTTTTTCTCCCTGACAGACAAATTCATCATATGAAGCTCAGGAGGTTACAGCAAACCAAACATCAAGCCATCCTGCATGGAGGCAGAAGGTGTGTTTACACACACACACACCCACACCCACACACACACACACACACACACAGATCACTGTAAATTCGGCTCTTTTCTTGTCTGTGTGTATTTGTGTGCGTTCAGAAGGTGCAGGTGAGCTATGTGGACACACACACACCCGTTCAGACGGGCACAGAGGCACCTGACACCTCACCTGCGGCCGCTCTTCGCGTGGCCACGCCCCTTACCCCTCCTGACCTGGTGGGTTCCGAAGCCACCCCTGTTCCTCTGGCCAGCCAATCAGAGCCAGAGCAGGACCTGAACTCCCTCTGCCAGACGCACACACCCCTGTGAGTGTGCGTGCACATGCAAGTGTGTGTAGTTTGTCTGTAACCAGAGCGCTTTACTAGAAACGTGTCACCTCCACACAGCACACACCTGAACCCTTGTTATGTACGTATGTGTGTGTGTGTGCGTGCGTGTGTGTGTGTCGGTTGGTGTGTGTTTCTAGTCTGTCATCAGCCGTATCAGAGCACCGGCGATCCGTCCGCCCGTCCCGGCGGACTCAGGCCTCCCGGAACCCCCTGCGTGCCCTGGCCGCCCGCGACGACATCCGGCAGGATTTAAACGAGCCTCAGGACAATCCCGTTACCGTGGAGACCGACGGCAGTGAGTCACGTGACCCCACCAATCCCAGCAGACAGTGCGTTCTTCTGTGTAACACACCTGTTCTCTGGCGCTCCCTCTAGTGGTTAAAAACTGTAACTCCGCCCCTGGTCATGTCACGTCGGAGGCGGTTCCCTACAAACAGCTCATGCTCGTCCACATTAAAGGTGGGACGCGTGCGTCTGTGTGAGATGAAGTTTTCATTTCTGTATCTTCATAATCCGACGCTGCCCCCGCCTGCAGGTCATCGGCGGCTCCAGGTTCGGCTGGTGGAGCCGTCGGCGCGTTCTCTGAACAGCGGAGACTCGTTCCTGCTCATCACCCCCCAGCACTGCTTCGTGTGGAGTGGTCAGTTCTCCAACGCTGCCGAGAGAGCCAGGGTCAGACCTTCTCACCCGAGAGGAGCAACCAGCCCACGGACCACCGGACTGTTGACGATTCGTTCTGTTTTTAGGCCAGAGAAATGGCTTCGTGGGTTCAGGGTCAGCGGGAACTGGGTTGCCAGGCAACGCAGATCATCCACCTGGAGGAGGGAGAGACCAGCAACAGCGAGTTCTGGGACCTTCTGGGCGGCCGGGCGGAGTACAGGGGTTAGTAGAGTTTCTGATTCGGTGGCCAAACGTGCTGAGGTGAATGTTACACATCTGTGTGTTGTGCCAAATGTAGGTGCCGGGCCCCCCGATGAAGATGAGATTTGTGAACGTGCTCTGGTGGAGTCGAACTGTGTGTTTCGGCTGGAAGGGGACCGACTGGTGCCACATGAACAGGGCTGGGCGGCTCCACCGCACGTGTCCCTCTTGGACTCAAGTCAGGTGTGATCCGCCCTCCTCATCTCCTGAATCTATGATCAACCACACATCAGATTCTATCTTTTAAACCTTACCAGACCTCTACAATGGCCCACCTGCACCATCCTGGTCTGCTTGTGTCTCCAGACGCTGCTGTTTGACTTTGGTAGCGAGGTCTACCTGTGGAATGGCAAGGACGTCTCCCCCAGTGGCCGGAAGATGGCTCTGCAGCTTGCCCAGCAGGTGTGGGATGGAGCTTACGACTACAGCACTTGCAGGGTGAACCCCCTCGACCTCTTCACCACCAATGACCTGATAGGCAGGTTGGTCGTCTTCATGAGTTTCGGATTCATGTTTCATGTGTGTGCTGACAGATGCTGGGTTGATATGAAATGATGTTGAGATGTTTTAAGAGATTATAGTGAGATCTATGAGATGTTTGTATGATGTTAATGTGATGGTGTTGTGATTTTGAAATGGCAGTAAGATGATATATCATAAGTGATGTTCCTATATTGTTAAAGTGAAACTTTTGATAGTGTCGTGTTTGTGTTTGGCTCAGGCAGGGTGTGGGACGCCCCAGCTGGGCCCTGTGTGGCCGTGTGTTTGATGGAGATGAGACACTTCTGTTCAAAATGAAGTTTGTGGACTGGCCTGGACTGAGTGTAGACACAGTGAAGAACAGCGTAAGATGTCTTCTTCTTTCTGTCTTTCTCTCTCATTCTCATTTCACCCCAACTGTACAAATGTTACCCATTACCCAGCATGCTGTGCCTGAACCCTGTCCAAACCCGGAGATGAAGTCATGTGATGCCAAAGCCCTGCTGGCTGGGGGAAGTGAACTGGGGGTGGGGACTGTTATCCTGGAAGGCGTGGACATCCTGAGAGGGCAGGGTGTGGTCAATCTGGGTGATGGGCGTCAGGCAGAGCTGAGCACGGCTGCTGTGAAAACGTGGTTCCTCGGGGAGAACGAGGAGCTTCTACCAAACACAGGACACCTGCATGAGGGGGAAACCTACGCCACCCGTTGGACCTACCGACTCACAACTCTGGGTAGGAAACTGGAGAGATGATTTGATCCCCAGTACTCCCTGTGTGTTAGAGGTGTGAACATTTACATTTACAGCATGTACCAGACGCCCTTATCCATGTCTACTGACTTACAATCAGAAGTTACAGGGACAGTCCCCCCCTGGAGACACTCAGGGTTAAGTGTCTTGCTCAGGGACACGATGGTAGTAAGTGGGATTTGAACCTGGGTCTTCTGGTTCATAGCCGAGTGTGTTACCCACTAGGCTACTACCACCCAGGTGTGAACCTTCATGGGTCTCACAATGTGTACCATCAATTATGTAACATGTTACATGACGTAACATCAAATAAGTCAGTGTGATGAGAGTTAAGGCCTCGTTCACACGTGCCGACAGATGAGTTTTTCAAAGCGTCGGATGCGGGTACGGATGGTGTTAAATAAACGGTGCCTACAATGTGGCAAATCAAGACGAGCGTTAAACACCATCGAGGGTTAAACAACGTCACGCGAACGCAGCGACAAAGCCCAGCAAAGCTGTGTATGGCGTTCAGAGGGCGCTCTGTGTGGACGAGGCCAAACTTCCACCCGGAGCGGCGCTGTACTCAGATCAGGCCGCCACAGTCGCTACTGTGAAATGGGAAGTCGCAGGTCCACGACCTTCTGCACTTTTGTCTTGCGTAGAGGTTCATCACCTCCGTTCTCCATGTCTTTGTCAAACGGCCTTCCCCCCGAGCAAGAGGTGTGAAAGGCCAGCCATTTGTTTGGGGTCCCCCACTTTGTCTTTGTTGGGCTACGACACCCCCCAAAACAGGAGACTCCAAAGGCCGTGACGGGGCGCAAACAACAAATTCTGACTGGTCTGTGGCAACTTCCTGGGAGTCAGATGTATAAAAGAATTTACTGGGGGGTTTTCTGGGCCTTTCCTGAACCGGGCAACCTCTCTGAAGCTCGGCTCAAGGCTGCTTTCTATCTTTCCTCTCCTTTCTTTTATTTTGGGTTTTTCTGTAACGTCGGTACCTTTCTTTTTACATACAATATTTACATGTAACTGAAATAGTAATTTACTGGTGATAATAAATTAGTTAATTCTTTTAACCTCTATTGTGCCACGCCTCTTTCTGCCAGGTAACTTGGCAGAATGGAAGGATTGTATTCGTGGTTGGGGGTCCAAGTGAACCAGAACTGATCACTTCATCGATGGTAACATGGAAACTCGCTCTGGATAAGGGCGTCGGCCAAATGCCTTAAATGTAAATGTACATTTTGGATTGGAGTGGTTTTAATACAGTACTTTGTGTAGAGTTTTTACCTCTTTTTACACTACCGACACTACTTTTTAACTAGAGCATCACGATTCCGTTGTGATAAAATGGAATCGTCCACGTCTGCATCACAATGCATCGATCATGAGATTCGTTTCAACTCCCCTACCGTGTGTGTGTCTAAAGTTTCGTTCCTGTTCGGTTCTACAGTGAATCCCGCTGGTGCCATTAGTGATGGAACATGCTGGGAACGCTCGGCGTTTTTCCTCTGGCAGGGCCGCCACTCGGTGCCACATGGCCGTGGCACCCCACACGCGCTGTCCAGTGGCTGCGGCGCTCAGGTGGCGGTGAAGCAAGGCATGGAGCCGGCGTGTTTCCTGCAGCTGTTCCAGGGAGGGATGGTGGTTCTGCGGGGCAGCCGAACGGATCTTGGACAGGACACAGGTTGGAAAACCGCCACTGACCTGCTGGATGAAATGGGTCTGGGCCTGTAAGATGACGTGTGTGTGTGTGTGTGTGTGTGTGTGTGTGCACCAGGATGCCCGCGGTTGCTCTGTGTGACGGGTTCTCTCCCTGTCGAGGCGTGTCTGTGGGAGGTTGAGTGCTGCTGTGCAAGTCTACGTTCTCGAGGTTCTCTGCTGCTCCTGAATGCCCAGCAGGGGCTGCTGTACCTCTGGCACGGCTGCAAAGCCTCTGGCCACGCCCGCCTGGTGGCCAAACATGCGGCGGAGCAACTCATCCAGAGGTCGGCCACGCTCTCCCTTTTTACCTGAAATGTTGTCACGACGATACTCATTCCTGTGTCTGTGTGTTTTAGATCTGTTCCCGAACTTCTTCTCAATAATTCCTGTGATGTTAAAGTTCAGGAAGTGGAAGAGGGATCTGAACCTGTCGAGTTTTGGAGTGTTCTTGGCAAACAGGACAGGAAAGCCTATGACTGCATGTTACAGGGTACATATGAACACACACACACACACACACACACACACACACACACTCACACACACACAAACACTTATCTCCTCTGCTACAGACCCTGGAAAATTCAACTTCACGCCCCGCCTCTTTCATCTGAGCGCTCAGTCAGGAGACTTCAGGGGGGTGGAGCTAATCAGCCCTTACAGGGTGGCGGGTGTTGTCATGGCAATGCCATTCCTACAGGAGAGTCTGTACGCTGTGCCACAGCCAGGTTAGACACCCACACACACACACATACACACACAAGGGTACTGTACCTGATCTGGAATGCTCTGTACCCCGCTGAGCCTGTGTTTCCTGCAGCCTTGTTCCTCATGGATAACTGCATGGAAGTGTACCTGTGGCAGAGCGGAGGCGTGTCCAGCTCACCACGCCCTGACTGGGACCGAGAGAGGAAGTGTGCCATGGAGACAGCCCTGCAGTACTGCGAAGGTCTGATCCACAACCCTGTTTCACAGCAGTGTTCCCAAAGCAGAATGCTAAGGGCGCCATCCATCCAGGGTGTGCCACAAATAGGAAATAAAAAGTGCATCATTCCACTATTCTTAAAACTAGTTTGTATTAATGAGTCCACATGAAGCTCACATGAAGCCTGCACAAAGTAGTTGTAATAATAATAATAATAATAATCATAGAAAACTTTCCCATGAGGCCACCACACCACCCCCACCTTGCTGCACACATTTGTACTAGTAATAAAACAGAGTCATAAATGGCGTTCTGGCTGTGTTTCCCCCACCACCATATTCATACTCCTGATGCTGGTGTTCAAGGGTCAGCTGACTCTGGGTCTGCATGTTTCCCGTGTTTCAGAACGGAACCCCCGGCGCCCCCCGCTGGCCTATCTGATAGAGGAGGGCCAAGAGCCATTCACCTTCACCAACACATTCGCCCGGTGGGAGAGGAGGAGCACGGAGAGCCAAGTCAGAGTTGCTTCCTCATCAGTGAATGGTGTGAAGTCTACACTGCAGGGCAGGAGGATGAGGATGATGGGCGATTCTCTCTGTTGTTGGAATTTTCAGGCAGATGGAGGTGGGCGGCGGCTGATTCTGGTTCAAGACGCCCTGGCACGCCTCAACGGGACTCAGTTTCCTTTGGAGGAGCTACTGAAGAGGCCCCTCCCACCGGGAATTGACCCCAAACACCTGGAGACCTGCCTGTCCAACCACGACCTGCAGGTCCGGCCGTTATATGGAAGCGGATTATTTTAGACGTTATTCAAAATATGCCATAACATTATGACCAACCACCTAAACCATCAGAACTGGACCATGGAGCAATGAAAGGAGGTGACCTGGTATGATGCAGAAGACATGGAACACGTACACACTATGGGAAGAAGGCAGCGTGTTGCTTTGGACGATGTTCTGCTTGGAAACCTATGGTCTGGCCTCCATGTGGATGTTACTTTGATACGTACCACCTGCCTAAACACTGCTGAAGAACCCCCCTTCATGGATTCCCTGGTGGCAGTGTCCTCTTTCATCAGGACAATGCTACACTGCAAAAATGAAGCAAGTATCATTTGAGGAGCCCGGCAGTGAGTTCATGGAGTTGACCTAACTTCCAAATTGTCCAAATCTCAAAAGAGCAGAACATTGGTGGCATGTCCATGGAAGGATCTTCTTCTGATGGCTTGGTTCAGATACCACAGTAGATAACTTCAGAGGTCTCGTGGAGTCCAGGCTTTTTTGATGGCAAAAGGGGGGTGGTCATAATGTTAAGGCTGATTAAGTCCTGTTAAAATGAACAGGCCAATCAGGAGCATGGGAGCGGGTTTTTTCAGATTAATGTCTGACGTTGTCCCCCTGTCTGCTGTTTCTTCTCATCTTCAGAGGGTTTTGGGGATGAAGAGGGACGAGTTCCTGTCCCTCCCTGAGACACAGCAGATCAGCCTGAAACAGTCCAGAGGACTTTACTGACACACCCACCCACCTGACTCTTCTAGGAAGAGACGCTTCGTATTTTCTACTCTTGGGGGGAAGTGATGTGTGCGTGTTTGTGGGGTCACCTGTGGGGTCAAATTTTTTTTTCTTTTCACTATGTGTGTGTGTGTTTGTGTGTGTGTGAGATGTTTAAAATCTGGGGCCTTATCTGGACAATTCTTCTGTGGTTGGAGTGGACGGAGGGTCTTCATGTCACTGGACGCAGTTGACCCCAGCAGCTGAACGTTTAAAAAAAAAAAGACGGAGAAAAACCTTTTACTTTGAACTTCATTTAATTCGTACAAATCCGACGAAACAGAGGAACAGGACAGAGGTGACGGAGTGTTGTATTCTACGTGTAGAGGAACAGGAAGCCGGAAGCGCTTACAAGACAAACAAGACGTTCTAATAAAAAAAACATAAATGAGAAAAACAGTGTCCTGCTGATCATTCTTTGATCTGCTGTGTGCTCATGGCGCTACTGCAGCATATAAAACCGAGTCGGTGTGTGTGTGTGTGTGTGTGTGTTTGTGTGTGAGATGGGATTAGTGCCCTAAGCTGTCATGTGACTCGGTGGTCCACAGTACCAGGCAGTCAGTACCTGTGACTGTGAGTGTGTGCGTGTGTGTGCATGATTATCTAAGCGTGCTGAGTGGCAGGTGCTCTGTTTGAATACATCACGTGACTACAATACACACTCACACAGCTGTGAAGAACAGGTGTGTGTTGAGTGACGTGAAGGGGCTACACTAATATATACAAAGAGTGTGTGTGTGTGTGTGTTTTTTACTCTTTTTAAAAATTTTTCCTCTATGTATGCGTGAAAAGACTGTATGCATACATGTGTGTTCGGGTCAGATGGCCTGTTCTCTATCAGGTAGGTTCCTCTCAGGCTCAGACGCCAGCGCCGCCTCTCTCAGCACCACCATGTGATCTTCGGCGGCGTGCAGCGATTGGTCGATCCAGTCCAGGCTGCCGGACATGTGACAGGCGCTGCGCGTCACCAGCACCAGATGACTGACAGACAGCAGGAGAGCCGTGGCCCTGGGCGGAGCGTAGAATTTGAGCAATTCGTTTTGTTAAAGTACCGCCTCCATGTGTGATCGGAAATATCATAAGTATATTCAAATAAATCACAGTGGTTCATATATAAATATTTAAAATTTTAAAAATAAATCAATGCATCTGTGTTTTGTTTACTTCCTGTGTGGATTGTGACCTTTGACACGAAGGCAAAATTCATACTAGACAGTGGAAACCAGGCACGACCAGATGAAAATATTTACAAGCACACAGCACCGCATGTCACATTTTAATCAACAATTTTAGCAAAGGTCTTCCTGTTTTTCATGAGAATACTTCCGGTTTCAAGTGAATTTCCTGGTTAAGCACTTGATAAATAGTATGATAAATAATAACGATTTTACGAAGTGGGAGATTAGAGCATCAAGTGTGTTTGTGGTTCCCTCTGGGAAGAAATAAAGTGTCTGTCTGTCTGTCTGTTGGTTACCTGGCGTCCAGCAGAATGGGGTCGAGAGGAGGATACATTGACCGCACCACATCGTCCACCCTGCCGAAAAACACAGCATCATGGGAAACGTGGTCACAATGGAGCTGTAGATCAGATGATGATCAGATGATTTGTGTACAACTGAAATGTCTATACCGGGGGCTGATGCGCTTTGCCACGGTGATGATGTCATTCAGGCTGGCTGGAGCCTTGACCTTTGCCCCTGAACCCATTGTCATGGCAACAAGTTTCTCAGTCAATGTGTGGCATATCTGAAAAAAAAAACATCATTATATATCAGCAAAACCTTTTATTAAATGCAATTATTATATATCAGCTGACATTACATCTGAACAAAAATGACCTCAATGACTGAAAGAAATCATCATAAATGTATGTTGAAAACCATAAACGAGAAGTAATATTTCAGTCAAAATTGGCAGGATTCAAATGAGAAGTCATGTAACATCACATCTGTGACATCATCCAATGGACAAAATGGCACAAATGATTCAAATAACAAAGCGTGTGGCCAGGGAGTCGATTGTTAACATGCTGGAAAAGTAAAATATCAAAGTAATATTAATACAGATGTTTTACCTTTAGAATGGAGATGCAGTGAGACACCAGACCTCTGAGAGACCAACAGCAGAGAGACACAAATAAGAGAAAAGAACAATTTCTATAATGTTTATAACAGGGGTGTGACTGTTATAACAACGTTATAATGTATAATGTACCAATGGGGTGGTAGCAGCATAGCGGGTAACACACTCGCCTATGAACCAGAAGTCCCAGGTTCAAACCCCACTTACTACCATCGTGTCCCTGAGCAAGAAACTTAACCCTGAGTGTCTCCAGGGGGGGACTGTCCCTGTAACTACTGATTGTAAGTCGCTCTGGATAAGGGCGTCTGGTAAATGCTGTAAATTTAAATGTAAATAATGGTGCATATCCCCACCCCTTACCTAACTAAACTCCACCTCCAGCTTTATAAAACCCTCCCTCTACTGACTGAGATAAACCATTCTCTGAATGTCTCTGAATATTGTCTCTGATGAATGTACAGCGTTGGCAGTGTCCGCAGCGTCAGCGTGGAGACGTACGAGGCGTCCTCGATCCAGTCCTCGTTTTCCAGGATGGCCTCTATGTGCGGGTTGGTGATGACCACGTCGTCCAGTTCCAACTCGGACGGTTCGCTCTGTGTTTCCATCGCGCTGATCAGGTCAACCGTGGGCCTGAGAGAGAGAGACCCCAGATTTAGAACAAACCAGAACACACAACTGGACACACAGAACCAGGTTCAAATCCCACTTGGTGTCTCTGAGAAGGACACTTAACACTGAGTGTCTACTGGGGGGACTGTCCCTGTAACTATTGACTGTAAGGTGCTCTGGATAAGGGGTATCTGGTAAATGCCGTAAATGTATTGGCTAGAAAGTGACCATATCAGTGACTCCGCCCCCTCACACACTCACTTGGAGTCGAAGTGGTGCAGCAGGCTGGGCGGGTGGCAGTAGCGCTGACGGCACACCATGACCAGCGCCACGAACGACGCCAGGAAGATGGTGGCCAGGACCCCGATGGCCACGATCACCACCGTCTCCATAGCGGCGCCCAGCAGGCAGGGGAGGTTAGGACAGGTTAGGAGCGAGTCTGTGCGTGTCTCAGCCAGGCCTGGTGGTGGCGCTCATCTGAGTTTACACCGAGAAAATACAATAAAACATCAACAATTAAAAAATTGTAATATTTCATAAAAAACAGATTTCATGATTTAAAAGGACTGTTTTCTCATGTGAATGAACCAATGATCTGCAATCACAGGTTCCAAATCAGCCTGTGTGTGACGTGCTCTGAAAACCGAGAAAATTGCCCTCTGACCCCCGAACCCGTGTAATGATTAACCACGACCCCGCCCATCTCTCCAGCTACACCCAAACACACGTCTGGGTCCAAGCGGCTCTGCCCAGCCCACAACCGCAACAGCAGGATCTGGAACCAACACAAAGTACTCGTCACCGACCGAAAGAATTAGGTCAAAGGTCAGTCCACTGGCACACATGCCGGTGCTGGTGGTGGAGTAACCAGGACGTGGAATTTTAATATGACCGATTAGCCTGTTTGAAATTTAGTTTGGGAATGTCGTAATTCCCTAAGAAGATTAATGCGCGCTGCGCGGCCCGTACCCCGCCGTGGCCCTCAGAATCGTTCTCCAAAGACCTGACCAGCCCAGCGCTCTTCTCACTCTGACTGGATTTCCACTTCAGCTCTCGGAGTAAAAGATGAACTCCTGCTGAACAGCACCATAAATGCACAGAATGACAAATGAGCCTCACCCATATATAATCATATTTCTACTGGAGGCTGAAGATCATAAAATTATTGCTGATCATCGCTCTTCACACGCACTTTAAACCACTGCATCTACATAAATAATACTGATAATCCGCTGCAAGGAACGTTAAGCAAGTTGTTCTGAGGCCAGACGTGTTCTTTAAGTTTGATGCGTTATGGAAGAGTAGGAGACACAAAGGAAACTTTTCTCCGCAGCGCTGAAAGAGTTAAAAAAAGAAGAAGAAGAAGGTGATGAAGGAGGAGGAGAAGAACCGTTCCCACCTGTGTTCCATGGCCTCTGCTTTTTCCTTTTCTTTTGTCCGCAGGAACCCGCGGGAGCGCGGAGACGGGACCGACCTCTCCGAGCCGGGAGCGCGCACCCCATGCGCGCTCACGTGGATCGGCGCGGGCGCGCGCACGGCTCTCCGAGCGTCGGGAGGGACTTCGGTCCTGAGCCGCTAGATGGCGACGTTCACCAAGCTTCAAGCTCCTGACAAGGAGCAGAACTGGAGAGCTTCAGGGTGACCGGCACTGGAACAAGCCTGGGATCACCTTTTTTCATCGATCTTTCAGTTAGGGGTCATGCAGGTCAGCCAATCAGGAGGGTTTCTGCCCTCTCATGGTTGGACCTCATGGTTTAATTAACAGTAATTTGCATCTAACTGCAGCAGGACAATTTAAGATGGATTTCTAGACTGGTTGGTTCCTACTGACCAACCTGATGTCAGACTGAAAGCGTGAATAGAAATGTAGACGTAAATGTAGTTGTTTGCATGTTGGATACCCACATACCCTACATACACACCCAGACATTTTTTTCTGCCTCCCAGTATGAGAAATTAAATGTTTAAAAAGATATCGACTCGTTCAGTCCACGCTTGTCCATACATGCAATCTGATATGCATTCAATTGCACCCACTGCCATAATATAATTTAAGAAGTTCATCAATACCCACTCTCGATAAGCATTTCCTTCCTGATACATAAAATGAATCTTCTCCCTTCCTTTGCTCTACTTATATACTGGGACAATGGCCTAGTTGAGTGATATCTCGACGCCTGAAACGCAACACGCACACATTATGTGTCTGTTTCCTAGTCCATGCACATAAATCCAAAGGTAGTTAACTGGACGCCGTGTGTTATTAACACGCCTCCTGCCTCTGTGATCAGGCGTCTGAGGAGATCATTACCAGGATAAAGCTGAGGGCCGGCGGGGGTTAAGGGTGGTCATTTCCCATTAGCACGAGGGTCAGAGGTGACAGGTCTCTCAACGGACGGTGGAGCAGTGACGTCCGACAGAATATTTACCCAAAACCAAGAAAGAGTGGGAGCAACACGAAGACACACACAATATACACAACATACACAAGGGTGTCCAGGACCTGTGCAAAACTCTTATTGGCCATAAGGATTCTTGGTGCTCACATGACACTCTCATCTTATTCTAGCCGCAAACCCCTTAGAACAATTTAGGATTGTGTGTGTTCTTTGTCAGGATCCGGTCCGAAATGGGGGTTACTCTGGTCCGGGTCAGGATCAGGATCCGGACCGGAGTTTCATTGTTGTCATGTGTAATGTTCCCTAATCGTTTTCACCTGTGTTAATTGTATAAAGCTGCCCTGTTCGTTTCTGTCCGCGGTCAGGTCTTTGAAGTTATGTTCTATGTTCACCAGTGTCTTCGTCTCGGATGTCTCCCCTGTCCTGTGATTCACCAATTAAACCCCTGTTCCGTGATGTCAGGTGAAAGCGTCCTTCATTCTTCGTTCCTCGTCTCTCCTCGTCATCCTCTCCGTTCACCCGCCGTGTCATGCCCGCATGGACGTGACAGAAAGACCTGACCCGCATTTGGACGCCACCTGACGCAGCCCCGCTGAGATCGGAGGAGCCGCGACTCGCCGGGAGGACGCCGCCAGCTTCCTTGTCCCTGGCCTTCCATGGCTTCATTCAGCAGGGTCCCGACCCCTGCCTCTCAGTCCCGTGTCTGGCGGCGTTGAAGGTGAGGAGCGGCCATTCAGCGGGGCGAGCCGGAGACTGACAGGGAGCGGCGGACGCATGCGGACGGCGGACGAGGTGCCGGTACCAAACTAGCCCGAAGCCGTCTGCGCTGGACATCCGCCGCTGGTCCATCTGGAATACTGGACCATTCATTCATTCAGTCATTTATCATTCCTCTCTGTTCATCTCATCCTTTCTGGTTTGCGAATCGATTCCGTTCGATTCCTCCTGTCCACTCGAACCATTCAGACTGTGTATGGACTTTTCCCCCCTCCTTCATGGACTGCTCCGTCTGGCCCGCCAGGTGTCGTGCCATAAAAGGGGGGATTCTGTCAGGATCCGGTCCGAAATGGGGGTTACTCTGGTCCGGGTCAGGATCAGGATCCGGACCGGAGTTTCATTGTTGTCATGTGTAATGTTCCCTAATCGTTTTCACCTGTGTTAATTGTATAAAGCTGCCCTGTTCGTTTCTGTCCGCGGTCAGGTCTTTGAAGTTATGTTCTATGTTCACCAGTGTCTTCGTCTCGGATGTCTCCCCTGTCCTGTGATTCACCAATTAAACCCCTGTTCCGTGATGTCAGGTGAAAGCGTCCTTCATTCTTCGTTCCTCGTCACTCCTCGTCATCCTCTCCGTTCACCCGCCGTGTCATGCCCGCATGGACGTGACATTCTTCAAGGCTGTAATGGAACACAAGCGGGATTGATCTGTGTGTAAGTGTGTGTATGTTTGTGTGTGTCAGTGCAATTGTGCCCTGAAGTGTTTAAGAGCAAATTTTCCAAAGGAACACACATCTTTCCAAACACTTTTTCCAAACAGTTCTGGTCTGTGAGGTTTTTAAGATGCGTGTGTATGTGTGTGTGTGCATGTAAGGTGTGTTTGAGGTAAATAAAGTTTATAAAGTGTGAGGTATTCACGGAACACACAAAACACAGTTGTCTTTGTGGTATATAAAGTGTGAGGTGTGTTTTAACTGTACAAAGTGTATATGATGTGTCTTTGTAGTATATAAAGTGTGAGGTCCGATTTAACTGTATAAAGTGTAAATGTGGCTGGTAGTAGCCTAGCGGGTAACACACTCGCCTATGCACCAGAAGACCCAGGTTCAAATCCCACTTACTACCATCGTCTCCCTGAGCAGGACACTTAACCCTGAGTGTCTCCAGGGGGAGACTGTCCCTGTAACTACTGACTGTAAGTCGCTCTGGATAAGGGTGTCTGGTAAATGCCGTAAATGTGAAATGTAAAATGTAAATTGGTTATTTTTGAGGTATATGAAGTCTGATGTATGTGTGAAGTGTATAAAGTGTATATGAAGTGTTTTTGAGGTAGTCTGAGTAGTCTGGGATGTGTTTTCTTTATTTTCATGACCATTTACGTTGGTAGATTCTCACTGAAGGCATCAAAACTATGAATGTACTTTACATAAAGTGGAGACCTGGCCTCCACAGTCACCGGACCTGAACCCAATCCAGATGGTTTGGGGTGAGCTGGACCCCAACAAGTGCTAAACACCTCTGGGAACTCCTTCAAGACTGTTGGAGAAGCATTTCAGGTGACGACCTCTTGAAGCTCATCGAGAGAATGCCAAGAGTGTGCAAAGCAGTAATCAGAGCAAAGAAACTAGAATATAAAACATGTTTTCACTTATTTCACCTTTTTTTGTTAAGTACAGAACTCCACATGTGTTCATTCATAGTTTTGATGCCTTCATTGAGAATCTACCAACGTAAATGGTCATGAAATTAAAGAAAACACATTGAATGAGAAGGTGTGTCCAAACTTTTGGCCTGTACTGTATATAAAGTATGAGGACTGTGCAGTGTGTAGGGACGGCTCGGGATTCGAACAGGCAACCTTCTGATTACGGAGCTGCTTTCTTAACTGCTAGGTCACCACTGCCTTCTTTTTTGGGTGGGGGAGTGCTGGCCATGGGATTTGAACACGCAACGCACAAACCTGTTTTTGAGGTACAGTACAGGCCAAAAGTCTGGACACACCTTCTCATTCAATGTGTTTTCTTTATTTTCATGACCATTTACGTTGGTAGATTCTCACTGAAGGCATCAAAACTATGAATGAACACATGTGGAGTTTTGTATATGAAGTGTGAGGTGTGTGTGAAGTGTATAAGTTGCGTACAAGGTGTTTTGAGGTACGTGAAGTGTGTATGAAGTGTATAATGTGTATGTGAGTTGTGTGTTACACGTGTGTCTGATATTAGATGTCTGTGGGGGTAAAAATGGCAGTCCTGCTGCACTTGATTATTCCTGTGTGTTGAAGTGTGAGACTCTTCCTCTTCCTCACTCTGCCCATCTCTCTCGTTCCCCTCTCTCTCTCTCTCTCTCCTGTGCATCTCTGTGCCCTCGCTGTGTCGTGGCGAAGAGCCTTCATTCTCCCAGCCTTTAATCTTTGTCTGGGCTGCGCTCTGTCAGTTCTGATTTGATTCCTGAGTCCTTCAGCCCGTTTCATGTTGTAATAAAATCCTTCGTTTCATCTTCCTGATAAGCGTCAGTCTCCACTTTCCTGAAACCACAGCACAGTGTGTGTGTGTGTGTTGTACACGACCCAGTGATCTGTGTAGAGCTGTATATATGTCTGGTTTTGTGTTTTTTTTACGTTGTCTTGTTTACCGTGTGGATCTTGTGTCGGTGTGTTTTATTGAAGGGTGTGTGTGAAATCCCTGCTGTGATCTGCTGAGTTTGATTGATTCCATCTTTAAAAAAATCATTAATTTGAAGAATCGCATAATGCTGGTCCAGCCTCTGAGGACTCGTCCATCCAGGAACATAAATCTGAAGGTCTCTTGGTCTCTCTCTCTCTCTTTGTCACCCACAACAACAACTGATTTCTTTCTGTCGTATTCTGATCTGGTGGATTATTCCACGCTGGGACGTGTTCTGCACGGGTAAATGGGAAGCGGTTTTGCCAAGAAGGTCATTTGGTGCAAAACTTTGGCCAGGTCAGTTGTGTGGCCATACAGAGTGCAGCCAAAAATTTGTTCTATTTCCTCCTGCTGCTCAGTTTTCAGACATTTCTGCAACTATTATTCTATTCTGCTGTATGTAGATGTGGACATAGGATGTGACGTGTGTGTGTGTGTGTGCGCGTTGTTTTTTGACTCATGTTTCGACGGTGGAAGTGAGTTGCAGATGTGGCTCGCTCCTCCTCCTCCTTTTTTCCCCCTGTGCTTTTTAAAATGGATGTCCTTGTGATGAAGCTGCTCAGATGATGATGGTGGTGGTGGAGTTGGGGGATAAATGGGCCTGTAGCATTCTCCCCTGAAGAGCTGCTTGACTTTCAGCCTCAGTGGGACACACACACAGGGCAAGTAGAACTGCACAAACACCCGTGCATGTGTGAGTCTTTCTGAGATGCTGGTGAGTAAATGAACATGTAGGTTGTATGTGTGTGTGTGTGTGTGTGTGTGTGTTTGCACTCATCATTAGTGAGCCAGTGCACTCTCGACTGCCAGGCTGAAGCATTTCCGTGATTCGGTCAGGCCGAGAATACCCAGAAGCCCATGCCCACCACGCTCAGATTATTAGCCTTTCCTCAGTCAAGCCAGAAACATCATTGAACATCTCGTTATTACAGGCGGGACAGGCGCAGAACCAGGGAAAACGAGGGAGGCGGAGCTTCTTCAGGACCAGCAGAGCCTGTGAGGGAGGGGCCTCAGTCACATGGTCTAATGAGGACTCAGCTACATCCATCACTTCATCACAACTGTGATACGGATGCCTGTTTTCCTGGAATGACACAGAAACTCCCAGAATTCCCTTTCCTTCATAACGGAAACGAATGAACCCATCATCTTGGCCCTGCTGAGGTCGAATACATTGGGGATAATATGCATGTCCTAGAAAGTTGACGATGGACTTTTACACCTGAAAATAAAACAGCGTGAGTTTCAAATTTTATGTTCATTAGATGTTCATTTGTGTGTCAAATTGCTACATGAATATTCAGTATTCGGCGCTCCTGCACTTCGCCATCTGATAAATGAATAAACAGAAGCACGTGTAAACAAAACCAGCATGTTGTGTTGTGTGCGCTGTAGCCTGAGGTGAACACACACACACACACACACACACAATCCTGCTGAATGATTCTGTTTGTTAGCAGCATTTCTCAGTCATAATTCAGTAGCTGAGCTGCAGGGCGTCTTTAATCGATGGACGCTGTTTTATGGACCACAACCCCCCGTCTCTTTAAGGGTCTTTTGCTCACCAGAGTGCACGGGAACTTCAGGATCTGCCTGCTGCAGAAATGTAGGTGTCTGTCGTCTCTCAGGAGGCTTGTCCCTCCTGAGTCGTGGTCTGGGAGCGCCGCTGTTCTGCAGCAGACCACAGATTGTCCCAATGGAACCTGGAAATTTGGGTTTCTCTACTGCCGGTCACTTCTTTTAGGTTCACCTGGACTTCGCCCTATGAGAGAGAGTATGACACCTGACACATGACACCACACCAGGGAAAACTCAGTCTGTTACCCTGGTAACACCTGGATAAAACCTTGGATATATTTCCCTTTGGACCAGGGACTTTTGCTCTGGTTTGGAATCGGCTACAATGTGGAACAGAACTCACTGGATCATTAAATTCCACCAGCATATTCTGCAGATTATTGCATTTCCAACAACAGGTCATGGGAATGCATGTGTGTGTGTGTATGTGTGTGTGTGTTAGGTAGAGTCTGAGGTGTTTGAATGGTGGGTGTATTACGGTTCTCACAGCTGTGTGTGGGTTTTCAGTGGAGTGTGTGTCAGATGGGTGTGTTCATTTAATACCTGTGGCTGCCATGAGATGATAGCATGGAGCTTCTCTCTCTCTTTCTCTCTCCCCCTGTGTGTGTGTGTGTGTGTGTGTGAAAGAGTGATTTTCTTCTACAAGAAACTGTAAGAGCTGCAGACACTATTCGGGACATCAGGGTTGTGTGTTGGTCCTGGACTCTTTTCACCAGCTGCTGCTTGTTTTCAGGTCTGTTGAGTGACGGCTTGGGTTCTGTTCAGACATTTGATGTTTATTTGGGCTGAAACGACCATTCAGAGTGCCGTAACTTCAAAGGAACTATCAACCAACAAACAACCATCGGCATCGCCCAACACAGAATCATTCCCAATGCCGAACACAACACCATTCCCATCGCACAACACCATTCTCATTGCCGAACACACAATCATTCCCATCACCTAACACAACACCATTCCCATTACCCAACACAACACTGTTCCCAATGCCCAACACACAATCATTCCCATCACCTAACACAACACCATTCCCATCGCCCTACACAACACTGTTCCCAATGCCCAACACACAATCATTCCCATCGCCTAACACAACATCATTCCCATCGCCAAACACAACACTGTTCCCAATGCCCAACACACAATCATTCCCATCACCTAACACAACACCATTCCCATCGCCCAACACAACACTGTTCCCAATGCCCAACACACAATCATTCCCATCACCTAACACAACACCATTCCTATTGCCCAACACAACAATGTTCCCAATGCCCAACACACAATCATTCCCATCGCCCAACACAACACTGTTCCCAATGCCCAAAACACAATCATTCCCATCACCTAACACAACACCATTCCCATTGCCCAACACAACACTGTTCCCAATGCCCAACACACAATCATTCCCATCGCCCAACACAACACCATTCTCATTGCCCCACACACATTCCCATCGTCTAACACAACTCCATTACCATTGCCCAACAAAACACCATTCTCATTGACCGACACACAACGATTTCCATTGCCCAACACAACACCATTCCCAATCCAGAAGGAGTCAGAGATTCAACGCAAAGTTGGATCCATGTTGGCTTTGGGCTGTTTGTCAGTAAAATGTGTTCTTTAGGTTATCAGAGAACAGGAACCTCTCTGACTGTACGGTTCAAAAGTCTGAATTTGATGTCTGTGCTGTGGATAGATGGAGGTGTAGTGGGGCTCATCAATGTTCTCAGTAGGGGGGTGTTTAGGGGTCAATATGTCTGTACTCCACCTTGCTGGAGTTGTCAGGCGCTCAGTGGGATCCACGTCCACGACCGGACATCCGAAAACGGGTCGATTTCTTGACGTTTCATTTCGCTCGACAACGAAGTCTAGAATCTCAAATGTGAATGTGCTGTGTTGGTTTGCACGTGTGTGTGTGTGTGTGTGTGTGTTAATTATTCACTCGAGTGCTCTTTCCAGTGTTTGTGAGCACAGCTGTAAAATCTTAATTTGAAAGGGTGTGAAAGGAACCATGCTCTGCTGTGTGCAAATCCTTTTAAATATGCACACAGCACACACACACAGTAACACACACAAAACATTTTGGACACTGACACACACGTTGCTTTTTTATTGTTTTAACTCATTCACTCAAACAGACAGAGATTCAGACAGCAATCAATAAAATACATTAATTATTAAATCATTTTTTGTAATGTCCATCTCCACAAATCATAATATAATAATATAATGTTATGCATCACTTCTCTGAATATGGAAACTTACTGCTGTGCATTGTTTTTTTGACAATTCAGAATATCGTACATCCCACTTCAGTTAGGGTTAGTTGCACCATGACTTTTCCACTGTTATTAATGCACAGCGTCACTATCAGTTCCCATTAACATGTTACTGTTCATCTGAATGTATGACGCTTGATCAGATTTTGTATGTATACTCCTGAGCTAGTGACAAATAAAACTCTTTGAATTTGGATTGATGAATTGGTGGTGAGGTTGATGATGATGATGATGATGACTACACAGTCGGGGGATTCTGGGTTCGGATGTGTGGGCAGGAAGCTGCCTTCAGTGAGGAACAACTACAGATTGACACAAAGAGGCAAGCGGCGCTGCAGATGGGTCCCATTGTTATGCAGCACCCCACTGTACAGGTGCACATGGGTTCTACAGGGTCGCCGTGGAAACGGATTTAATTTGTTTAATTAACGTTCTATTGTGATGTATCTCAGTGTTAGTTACTCTCATGACTTTTTACCACAACTGTATGACTGGCATTCATTTCTGGAAGTGATATGAAGATACGTGTTTGATTATTGACTAGTCGTCAGATTCCGTGTTGGTTTGGAAGGATTGTGTGTGTGTTTGTGTGTGTGTGTGTGTCTGTTGCTCTGATATCTGGGTGTGCACAGACCCATTGCCTGGACAACGTCCTGTTATTTTCCACAAACAAACTTTTTTTTCTTCCCACCCTCACAGCGGCAGGATGGGAGTCATGTGACTGGCCGCATCACCGCGCTTCGGTGATTTTTACCCAAACCGCGTGGTTCTCTCCCTGTAGCGCCTCCATGTTGGAGGTAATGAGACGGACTGGAGCCCCCGGCTGTGTGGGCGGATTTCCTGACTGCTGTCACGGCTACCAGCCACCCGGCCACCGAAAGCGAGGAGGAGTCCTGACCGTGATGAGCAGCGGTGGGAGAGTGCAGCTTTTACCACAACAAGCTGTCAGCCAGGGGATAACACACACACACACACACACACACACGCACGTAGGCCACTACTCATCACTGCGGCTGCATCCAGATGACGGTCATTACTGCTGGTACGACGAGGAAAACAATCAGCATGAGACGTGGTGCTGAATAGAAAACAGCTGCTGTCTGTGGTGCTGAAAACCACTTCTCCACCTCACCCTACACACACACACACACACACACACACACTATTCAAACAGGGCTAAAAACTCGGCTTTCACACTGAGTACCACCGTAATGTGGTGTAAGTCTTTTTGTGTGTAAAACTGACGTACGAGAGTTCTGAATTCTGTCTACTGGCAAGACGATCAATTTTAAATAATTTATTAAACAAAACCACGAATCACTTATCACTAAACACACAGAAGCAGTCGGTGCCGTAACGTGACCATCCATGGTCATTTTCTTTTGCTCTCCTATATATTTCCCACCTCAGTATGTATCATACTTCTCCTGTAGAGCTTTGCAGTTGTGGAACGGCTTGCCTGTTGGTGTCCGGGACTCAGACACAGTCTCAGTGTTTAAATCCAATCTCAAAACCTATCTGCTTTCTCTGGACCCACATTTCACTTAACTTTGACACAGTGTCAATTATAAAGTCCAGTTTATCACAGAGTCCCCCTGTTAGACACAGACAAAGTTAAATTCACCCTAGTTAGGCTGTCCTAGTTAGGGTACCGGGCCACTGTAGCACCAATATACCACTATAACCACATATTTCAGTATCGGTCATACAGTGCAACCGTCTGCCGCTGCATCTGTTTGTTTTTCTCCGAGACACGGAATCAAGCGTCCAGACTACTGGCAGACCCCAGTAAAGAGACCAGCAAATAAATCCTGGTTCCTGACAACTGCTTTACAAGGACATACCATGAAACAAACCAGAGGGTCACCACAGCCACCACCACCGTTCCAACTACAGCTATAGGGATCTTCAAATGGACCAGTAACATCATTATGGACACGTAATCTAGACCATGACACTGACTACATCCTGGACTTCTCCAACCCTACAACCGTAGGACTTATTATTATATCATCCCCAACCCTGCACTGACACCATTTGCAGGCTCACTCTACCCTGGAAGGGGGTCCCTCTCTGTATCACTCCTTCCTTTCTCGCTCCTTTTTTCCTAGTTTTTCCTTGTGTGCAGAAGGGTCAAGTGTGGGGGGGTGTCAACTGTAGGACCTGTCAAAGCCCATTGAGACATACTGTATGTGATTTTGGGCTATAAAAGAAAGAAATGTTGCTGTTGTATCAAAGATTTATTCCTAATGTGAGGATTATTTATTATTGACTATCATCTGCACACCTGTCAAGCTGTACACCAACCAACAGCTGCCCTGGGAGCTCTTCAGACAACCTCGGGAGGTCTGAGGACAGAGGACAATGCGGTATGGCCACCGTAGGGGACGCCCAAGGGGGCCGGTAGGTGTTGATTTTACTCGGTTTGCCTGGATTCACTTTATCTCAGGACGACTGCCCGTTTCATGACCACCTCTTTTTTGGTTACTTTTTTTGCCAGGAGTCTTGCTGACTGACCGCTTCACCACTTCTCTCACAGACATTCTTGAATAAAAGTGCTTATTATCTGCCTGTTACCAGGGTAGCTGATTTTTGATGATTACGCAGGTCATGGAAAAGGGGGTGTGGAAATCAGGAGCCTTGGTCACCTTTGGTTCTGCGGTGGCTTTAACCTTGATTCAGGGTGGGTGTCCCTCACAGTTAAACAAGCGTCTGCAGAGAGATAGAAGATAGATAGATAGATAGATAGATAGATAGATAGATAGAATCCAGCACCCAAAAGGCTCATATTTCATCATTTTCCAGACTGAAGCTCACATCAGAGTGGATTCTGCACCAGGGTCTGAAATTTCTCATGTACTTATATGTACTTATTTTTTATTTACATTGTTTACAACAATCAAAAAGACGCTTCTCATAAAATAACATTTAGGACAAATGTACTTAAAACTCTTTTTATAAATGAATATAAAAAGGGTAGGATGCTCAACAATGAACTGAGTTTGGTTGTCCCATGTGAGCAGATCTTGATAATGGAGGAATAGGAGATTGGAGAGTTGCAGAAGAAGGAAGATGAGTGGGAGGGATATGAAATGTGGGAGGAGTTCTGAGAGTTGGGGGTCATATGAGTGGGAGGAGTTTTGAGAATAGGAGTTGTGGGGGGAGTTTTTATCGTTGGGGGGGTAATATGGGTGGGAAGAGTTTTGAGAGTTAGGGGCGGTATATGTTGTGGGGGGGATGTTTTATCGTTGGGGGGGGTAATATGGGTGGGAAGAGTTTTGAGAGTTAGGGGCGGTATATGTTGTGGGGGGGAGGTTTTATCGTTGGGGGGGTAATATGGGTGGGAAGAGTTTTGAGAGTTAGGGGCGGTATATGTTGTGGGGGGGAGGTTTTATCGTTGGGGGGGTAATATGGGTGGGAAGAGTTTTGAGAGTTAGGGGCGGTATATGTTGTGGGGGGGAGGTTTTATCGTTGGGGGGGGTAATATGGGTGGGAAGAGTTTTGAGAGTTAGGGGCGGTATAAGTTGTGGGGGGGAGGTTTTATCGTTGGGGGGGTAATATGGGTGGGAAGAGTTTTGAGAGTTAGGGGCGGTATATGTTGTGGGGGGGAGGTTTTATCGTTGGGGGGTAATATGAGTGGGAAGAGTTTTGAGAGTTAGGGGAGGTATAAGTTGTGGGGGGGAGGTTTTATCGTTGGGGGGGTAATATGAGTGGGAAGAGTTTTGAGAGTTAGGGGCGGTATAAGTTGTGGGGGGGAGGTTTTATCGTTGGGGGGTAATATGAGTGGGAAGAGTTTTGAGAGTTAGGGGAGGTATAAATTGTGTGGGGGGGGTTATCATTGGGGGGGTAATATGGGTGGGAAGAGTTTTGAGAGTTAGGGGCAGTATAAGTTGTGGGGGGGAGAGGAGTTTTGAGAACTTGGGGGTTATAGGACTAGGAGGGGTATGAGGTGAGGGGGGAGTTTTGAGAGTTGGGGGGGGTCATATGAGTGAGAGGTGCATTGAGAGTAGGAGGGGTTTTGAGAGTTAGGGGGTTGGGGATTTCATTTCTGCACCTCCCTCCACCGCCATGTTTTATCTAAGAAACTACTGTTTCTCTGATTGGTTGGAGCAACGAAAGTCGTGACCGTCTGCTTCAGCTCAGGGCTGCAGGAAAGACATGACGCAGGGTGAGATCAGGGTAATCAGCCAAACCTTCACACCCACACACTTTTCTCAAATACACACCTCACACACTTACACACGCAGAGTACAGCACAGCACAGCACACAGCACACAGCACACATTCCAGAAGAACCTCAGGGAAGGTGAGGGAATCTGCCTCTCTCTCTCTGACCTGATGTTCATGCCCTTCTCTCACTCTTCCCCTTCTCTGGTCTTTGAGCGTCACACTCCCACCTCCACTCTCCACATGTTCTTCTCCTCTTCCCACAATCTGTCTGTCTGTCTGTCTGTCTGTCTGCTGAGTCACTCTTCTGTTCTGATGCAGGCTGACAGGACGCCTGTGGACAGACGAGGGACGGGGTACTGTCCTCGCAGTCATCAGCCAAGACGCACACACTGTGTTGTTATGCAAGAGAGCTGTAGGGGGTCTCACACACACCAGGCTAAACTTCAGAATGTGATGAGTATATAGGATGTTGTCCAGATGATGAATTGGCATCAGTCAAAGCCGAGATGGACAAGAATTCATCTGATCCGGAAGCTGCATCCCGATGAAAAAAAGTCATGGGGCAACAATTATCCTTGGCTCTTGTCCGGTCGTAATGATTACTGTTTTAACGTGAAGTGACTTTGATACACAGCAGCACAGCATGCGGTGCACACAGTGAAATTTGTCCTCTGCATTTAACCCATCACCCTGAGTGAGCAGTGGGCAGCCATGACAGGCGCCCGGGGAGCAGTGTGTGTGGACTACACTTTTTTAAAACAATAAGAAATAATAACATCAAAAAACTACTATTACTACTACTATTAATAAGAATAATCAGTTCCTACAGGAACTTGCGATGTTGCGATTGCAACAATTGATGCAAATTTAGCCAAATTATTTGCATTCTTGTCCTGCATCAAGCAACGCTTTAGCAATTTTGACCTGTCACAGCACTTCCTGCATTTTGCGACACTCAAACGTAATCAGCTTCACTTCCGTGTTACCAAACACGCAGACTTGTGCAAGATGAATGCTGCTCGTTCATCCTCAAAGACTTCCACCAAGGATCGTGCACAACAGCTTGCAAGTGTTCTGCACCAAAGTTGGGATAAATTATTTAAAACCGCAATTTGTGGTGGAACACAAACGAAAGTCCTTTTTCTACCGTTCCTGTAATAAGTCACAGTTCTTTTCCAATTTTCATTTGTTATTGTAGATAAATATAACCATTTCCAAAGCACATTGCAGGAAAAATTGTACCAGTGCATGTTTTTAAATATTAAATCGCATGGTTTTAATGTTTCATGTATTAATTTCAAACAAATGCAAGATGATTTGCAGTTTTCACTTATTTCAGCAGTTTCACAGCAACCTTTTCCAGAAAAAAACACAAAAGCTTCTGATGCAACTTTTCACCAAAGGTGCCGCAATTTGTGACATTTCAGATCACAACAATACCAAACGTTTATCACAAAATCCTGGAGGTACTGAATAATGGAAGTGGAAGTGATTATTACGGTCATTGTTGCAGCACTGCACATGGTGAGACAATGAAATGTGTCCTCTGCTGTTAACCATCACCGTTAGTGAGCAGAGGGCAGCCATGAAAGGTGTGTGGGGACAGTACTTTCATCAAGGGGACCTCAGTGGCACCTTGGCAGTTCGGAATTTTGAAGTCTTTGCGGCCTGGCAGAGGAGCTCCGTCACCTTGTTGAAGTAGACAAAAATTCTTAACATAGCTCCAGTTCATGGAAAGTCCTATTTTGGAGAAATCAAGACCGGAACGTTGACTTGCAAGTGATGGTGACTACATCTTACCGCATTTATACTGTTGTTGGGAATTGGTGCTTTGGGGGGTCACATCCAGTTTGGTGCTGCCGCCATGGGGAACCTACCTCCGACCCCTTCACTTCCCATTTTCATTTGGTATCAACTGACCTTTAGACGAGCGGCCAAACAGCCGCGGTGCTGTGGACAGCGCTGTAGGTGTTCTTAGGGTAGAACATGATGCATGCAAACACACACACATACACACACACACCCCTTTAGCAAAGCAGACAACTTACACACCACCGACACACACATACTATATTACCACTAATATAACAGCAACACACCTCACCAACACAAACTGCACCACCACTTATACACACACCATCAAAACATACCTCAACAACACACACCACACTACCACCAGTACATACACCACCGACATACCTCAACAAGACACACCACACTACCACATATACACGCCATCAACATACCTCAACAACACACACCAGACTACCTCTAATATACACGCCACCAACATACCTCACAAACACCCACCACACTACCACCAATACACACCACCAACATACCTCAACAACACACAAACCAGACTCCCTCTAATATACACGCCACCAACTTACCTCATCAACACACACCACACTACCTCAAATACACATGCAACCAATATACATCACCATCACCCACCACACTACAACCAATACATACACTACCGACATACCTCAACAACACACACCAGACTCCCTCTAATATACATGCCACCAACTTACCTCATCAACACACACCACACTACCTCAAATACACATGCAACCAATATACATCACCATCACCCACCACACTACAACCAATACATACACTACCGACATACCTCAACAACACACACCAGACTCCCTCTAATATACATGCCACCAACATACCTCATCAACACATTCCACACTATCTCAAATACACATGCAACCAACATACCTCACCAACACCCACCACACTACCACCAATACACACGCCACCATCATACCTCAACAACACACACCAGACTACCTCTAATATACACGCCACCAACATACCTCACCAACACACAGCACACTATCTCAAATACACATGTAACCAACATGCCTCATCAAACCCCACCACACTACCACCAATACACACACCACCAGGATATCTCAACAACACACATTGCACTACCACTAATACACACGCCACCGACATACCTCAACAACACACACCACAGACTAAGGTGGGAGCTTTGGCGGTCTGATCCCCAGACAAGCAAACTGGCTATTGGGACATGGAACGTCACCTCTCTGGTGGGGAAGGAGATGGAGCTTGTGGAAGAGGTTGAGTGGTACCGGCTAGATATAGTCGGTCTCACCTCGGCACATAGCATTGGCTCTGGAACCCAAGTCCTTGAGAGAGGTTGGACACTCTTCTTTTGCTGTAGTTGTTCCGGGTGAGAGACGGGGTGCTGGGGTTTGTTTCTTGTTAGCCCCAAGACTCTCAGCCTGTTTGTTTGGGTTTACCCCGGGTTATGAGAGGTTAGCTTCCCTGCACCTTCGGGTCAGGGAATGGGTCCCGACTGTTGTTTGTGCTTATGCGTCAAATAGCAGCTCAGAGTACTCACCGTCTCCCTGGGACGAGTGCTAGATAGTGCTCTGACTGGGGACTCCATTGTCCCACGAGCAATGACAGCATGACCTGGAGGGGCGTGATTGCGAGGAATGGCCTCCCAGATCTGAACACCAGTGGTGTTTCGTTATTGGACTTTTGTGCAAGCCGCAGTTTGGCCATAACAAACACCATATTCGAACATAAGGATGCCCATCAGTACACTTGGTACCAGGGCAGGCTAGGTCGCAGGTCGATGATTGACTTTGTAGTCGTATCATCTGACCTGCGGCCATATGTTTTGGACACTCGAGGAAAAAGAGAGGAGCAGAGCTGTCAACTGATCACCACCTGGTGGTAAGTTGGATCAGATGGCAGGGGAAGATGTGACACCAGAGGTTAGGGGAGCCGTCAGACTGAAGAAGAAGGCCTACAGGGCATGGCTGGTCTGTGGGTCTCTAGAAACAGCAGACTGGTACCAGGTACCAGGCGGGGTGGAGCAGTGGAGGTCGCCAAGGCAAAATCTCGGGCGTGGGAGGACTTCGGTGAGACGATGGAGAAAGACTACCAATTCCCTCCAGAGAGGTTCTTGCAAACCATCCAATGCCTCTGGAGAGGAAGGCAGCAACTCGCTCACACTGTTTACAGTCACTGCTGAGGTCAACTGGGGCTATAGTCCGGCGGTGGAAGGAATACTTTGACCTCAATCCCACTGACGCACATTCCGGGGAGGAACCAGGTCCGGGATATCTGGGTATGGACTGTCCAATCTCAGGGGCAGAACTTGCTGAGGTAGTCAAAAAGCCACACTGCTTCTGAGCCCCGGGGGTGGATGAGATCCGTCCTGGGTATGTCATGGCTATGGATGTTGTAGGGCTGTCGTGGTTGATATGTCTCTGCAACATTGTGTGGACATCGGGGGGCAGTTCCGGTGGAGTGGCAGACTGGGGTGGTGGTCCCCGTTTTTAAGAAGGGAGACCAGTGTGTGTGTTCCAACTATAGGGGGATTACACTCCTCAGCCTCACTGGAGAGGAGGGACCGGTCAATAGTTGAATCTCAGATTGAGGAGGAGCAATGTGGTTTTTGTCCTGACCGTGGAACTGTGGACCAGCTCTTTACCCTTGCTGGGGTGATGGAGGGGGCATGGGAGTTTGCCCAACCAATCCACATGTGTTTTGTGGATTTGGAGAAGGCTTATGAGCGTGTCCCCAGGGGCACCCTGTGGGGGGCGCTCCAGGAGTATGGGGTGGGGTGGGGTGGGGGGGTGGCCTTTTGTTAAGGGCCATTCAGTCCCTGTACCAGAGGAGTGTTAGGTTGGTTCCGCAAACCGGCAGTAAGTCAGATATTCGGGATTTTATAATGACCACAAACACACCACAAGCACACAAAAACATATTTTTCCATCTTTATCATACTTAACAACCATTACTTACACACCAGCAACACTGCAACACAAAGTCAGAGTCTTACAGGACATGTCCAGTTAACACAGCTGGACAGGAGTGTTTATGCCTCACAGGCTTAACCTTTCCAACAAAACAAGGATATACAGCCCTGTGTCCCGCTGAGGAAAGTCTAGCCTGAGTCTTCAATTGTGTGTGTGTGTGTGTGTGTGTATGTGTGTGTGTGAAAATGCTGGTTTAATTGGAGAAAGATTCTGTTTTGAGTTAAACGAGCTGCTGGAAAACTCCTCTGATCAGAGTTGGTCTGAGATCTCGTCTTGCTTCTCTGTTGCATTTGATTGGTTGATGCAGAGGGAGGCAACCGGTTGTCACGGCAATGCCTTCCCTCCACGTCCCTCCGTCTTTCCTTAATCATGCTTTATCACTGACTTCCTCACACTCGCTGGCACGCTGAAATCTACTTCGCCTCGATGCGCGCGTCAGTGTCGCTATAAATGAATCGTCTACACAACAACCCAGACCGTAGCGAGATCCCGTAAGCCAGAGTTAATAAACTGTTTCAAAATGTTTCCATTCAGTGATATTACATGACCAAAAAACAGTTGCCATGTATTCTCAGGTCATGGGACAACATGTGACCTTTTGTCTGGAATGTCTGGAACACCATCCACCTCAGCAGCGGAGCGTGTTTGATGTAGACACATTTTCCATTCACGATTTCAACTAAAGGACCAAGGAAGCCCGACTTGTGTCTCGTCCCCATGTACTTATTGTTAAAATGAATACTGTGTGTGTGTGTGTGTGTAAGGTGGTCTGTCACGTTTCTCCTCCCCTGTGTTTTGTTGAACTCATTTATTTCCTGGTATACCAGGTCAGTTGCCAGGGAACCGTTTCAGTTAAACGTCCAGTCGTCCGTCTCGTTCCTCACCCTCACCCGGCTGCAGCTGCACGCAAAAAGCACCAACAATCACAAACGCACACACGTAAACCAGGAGGACAATCCATATGCATCATCATTAGAACCTCCCTCAGAACCAGTCAGGTAGAACCGTGCAAACTGCACAGAACGAGAGAAGGAAAAGTTTTGCAAATATCGGGAGGCGTGTTGCTCAGTTTCTTACCATGTGTGTACGTCCTGAAAATAATATACACACACACACACACACACACACTCTGGCCCCGGGTGCTGTGTATGTGAGTACAGCTCATGTTTGGTCATGTGTCCACCTCACACTCCACCACCACCACTACCCATCACAGCAGCTGTAATTCTCCAAAAAAACAGTGATGAGGAACAC
Source organism: Denticeps clupeoides (assembly GCF_900700375.1). Classification (NCBI taxonomy): domain Eukaryota; kingdom Metazoa; phylum Chordata; class Actinopteri; order Clupeiformes; family Denticipitidae; genus Denticeps; species Denticeps clupeoides. The sequence continues at coordinate 2,155,856 of NC_041713.1, read as the reverse complement.
AAAGCATCATGGGATGGAGGCACAGCCGCGGATGCCTCTGAGTGAAGGATTCTTCTCCATTGTTGCCCTGGAATGACGCTGCAGGGAGTGTTCCCGTGACGCCTTGGTGCCCACTGCATCTAATCACAGGAGTGAATGGGTCCTAATCACCCTCAGATGCCGCTGGTTCCATGCGGGTGTTTAGAACCTTTCTGAAACCCGACTCAGAACGTGCAGAAGCTGTCTTGCTTTGTGGACTTTCATTTGTTCGTGTCCCTGTGATGCAGCGTATTTTCTGTTCAGTTCTGACTTCCCTTTTTTCTTTTGTTCAATGAAAACTTCTCCTCACTCTTTCACCCACGTGGCGTTGGCTGATGAGGCGTTTTATTGCCCAGGTCAGCTGATCAAGTGTCCTTCACGCTCACAGACGAGATAAAAACCGGTGTTAATCGCCTGGACACGATGATCACACCTCCATAGGTGTGTGATAAGTGTGTCAGCTCTCCTGACACCCTCTCCTAATAACCGTATCAGGCGCCGCGACGGGATTGGTGGAGGCGAAGCTCTCCTGTGGGCGACTGACAGGCCCAAACAGGGAGACAGACGGAAACCCAGAAACAAGAACGTCAGCGTGGAACATGGAACACAGGCCGTTCTCTCACCTCCAGGGCTCCCCGTGTTCCTGAAGTTCCTCTTTCACCATGGATTTGGAGGGTTAATCATTCCCTGTGAATATCTCCCGTGTTTCTGCTTGGTTTGAAGATGACCCAGGTGCCGCAGGGAGCTGCCACAGGGGCTCTGGTCACATGGGAGCGTCCGGCGCGGCGGGGCTCCATATGGCGAAGGTTCTGGATTCAGGAAGGGGAAACATTCATTATTCATGCGCTTATCAGATGCCCCGGTCGAGCGCAGATGATGCAGTTCATCTCAGGTGACTCCGCCCCTCTCCTGGAGGAACACGAGCGGAGCACAATCGTTAATAAAGACTTTGATTTGTAACCTGCTTTCCGACCTCTCTGTGACCCCTGACCTCAAAGTCTCCGGTCTGTTTGCCGTACTCGATACACGTAATGTAATGTAGTGTTCTGTTGATTTGTTGTGTTGGCGCCTTTCTGCTTTTTTATGTTCCGGCTACTCAGCCAACACACACACACACACACACACACACCACAGTGTTGATGAATGACCATCTGTTTGTGCTTTTTACACTCTGTGAGTATCACAATCAGAGAGTCGAGCTCAACACGGCTCAACACGTAACTCTGTTACCTTTTTGCGTTCTCCTGGAACGTGATGAAATGTTCTCTTGCGTGCGTTTTCGGACGAAAATCCCTGTGACAGCGAAAGCCGAGACAATATGGACGTGTGTTGGCCGTGATGGACCGTGTTTCTGAGACAGACCATCTGTGTGTGTGTGTGTGTGTGTGTGTGTGTGTGTGCGTGTGAGTTGAACGCCCAGTGAGGCATACCAGCACTTCACACGTAATTGAGCGCAGTGCAGCGCGATTGCTTCACACTTCAGAGGCTTTGAGTTGGCTGTCACATCCTAGACAGCTGGCAGATAAAACACATTGAAATTGTGACACACACAGTCACGCACACACACACACACACACACACAGAGCTGTGCAGATTATTAGAGATGAGGACATTTAGCGCTCAGATGGGAAATGTGAACTGAGATCTGTTGTGTTCACTATCAACACGTTTGCATCCTGCTGGAGAAAGTGAAGCGCCATGTTCTCTGTGAGGTGAATCGGCGTTATTGTCCGAATCGTTTTTTACGATGGTGGTAGCCTACTGGGAACCAGAAGACCCAGGTTCAAAACTCACTTACTACCATTGTGTCCCTGAGCAGGACACTTAACCCTGAGTGTCTCCACGGGGGAGTGTCCCTGTCACTACTGATTGTAAGTCGCTCTGGATAAGGACGTCTGATAAATAATGTAAATGGTTAAATGTAAATGTGAACATCTGACCACGTCCACGGGCTTCAGACGGGCGCCGGTGTAATTACTGCCGCTCAGGAGCTGCGCCACTGAAGTTACGGCGTAACCGGCACGCTGGGAGCGTGGAGAGGCACTTGAGGGCGCGTACACGCCAGTTCTGTAATTATGTGACCTGTCATGTGACCCGTTGCCCCCGCTTTGCAACGTTGAGCATCTCCAGTGTTCACAAGCATTTCATCTAAATATATCTAGTTAGAACGACCAAGAAAAGTGGAAAACTAGCACGTGACAGAGAGGTAACTTAAATTAAATGAAGCTGGAAGTTTTATTAAATGCCGTGATGACTTAGTAAAATGTCTGATTAACCATGGTTCATTCTTAAGCTTTTTATGCATTCAGTTATACAAGGGTGGTAGTAGCCTAGTGGGTAACACACTCGCCTGTGAACCAGAAGACCCGGGTTCAAATCCCACTTACTACCATTGTGTCCCTGAGCAAGACACTTAACCCTGAGTGTCTCCAGGGGGACTGTTCCCTGTAACTACTGATTGTAAGTCGCTCTGGATAAGGGCGCCTGATAAATGCCATAAATGTAAATGTAAATGCATTTACGCATTTTACATGAATTGCAAACATCCGTGTTTATTACGCGGGGTGCTCTGTATGATATTTTCACATTCAAGTTCACTGTTTTACAGATATCGGACCTGACCGCCTGTGGAGGTGATCTGAGGTCAGACAGGGACACACTCAGACGCAGACAAGGACGCGTGCGGTGGAAATGCCAAAATGCAAATGCTAACATTTCATGTGTAGCCGAGGGGCGGCCTGTTCAAACAGCGCCGTCCGCCATGTCGAAGGGGCCGATCACACATTCACCACACGGACCTCGCCGTGTTTATCGCATTCGGTTCTAACCGATGCGCCCCAGAGGCAGACCCCGGTGCACCCGCGCTGGTCAGAGTCGGGGTCTCCTTGGTTTGGTCCAGAAGTCATTTGCTGCGCTAATCTGTGGCGCGGCGCTCAGGATTCCTCTTTTAAATTGAATTAAATTTCCATTTGTCGTCCGTTCAGGCAGCTGAGGAAATTGATTTGTGAAATTGATCTGATTTTCCTAACATCTCATTCAGTAGTTCCCCCGTCAGAATGCTTGGAGGCTGTCCCAGGTTCGAACCCCACGTACTACCATCGTGTCCCTGAGCAAGACACTTCACCCTGAGTGAAGTGAAAGTGATAAAGTGATTGTCACTTGTGATACACAGCAGCAGAGCACGCGGTGCACACGGTGAAATGTGTCCTCTGTATTTAACCATCACCCTTGGTGAGCAGTGGGCGGCCATGACAGGCGCCCGGGGAGCAGCGTGTGGGGACGGTGCTTTGCTCAGTGGCACCTCAGTGGTACCTTGGTGGGTCGGGATTCGAACCGGCAACCTTCTGATTACGGGGCCGCTTCCTTAACCGCTAGACCACCACTGCCCCAGGTGTCCCCAGGGGGGGACTGTCCCTGTCACTACTGACTGTAAGGCAGATAAGGGCATCTGGTAAATGCTGTGAATATAGATTTAATGTAAATGAATTGCATGTTGGTCAACATGTGGGCGTGGTCCCAAGCACTGACGTCCATGGGACACCTGGGCATGTGACACTGACGGGAGGGGGTGCCAACTATGCCTGCAAACTCCTCCCATTTCTAACACTGTTAAAGTTCATCGACGGCGTGTCGGAAGTATTTGTTGCCAGTCATCGTTTGGTCAGCAGTGTGTCAGCGACTTTTCCAGGCCCCCGTGGTCCCCGTGGTCTCTGTGGTCCCCGTGGCAGGGGTCCGAGGGGTTCGAGCCTGGAAAGTGTTCCGGTGACCTTTTGCCTCGTAATTAGGCCCTGCATGTCCGGCGAGGACAGATGGCGTCGCCGGAGGACATAGACCAACGCGCGGAATCCGTGTCACACCCGCTGCGCGTCTGTTCCAGACCCTCGTTACCACGGCAATAATGCGGTTGCCGCAGCCTCGGCCTTTGGGATCGATGGCGCTCGTCACCGTTCCTGTGACGACGGCGAGGACGCAGTCGGTCCCCGGGGTCACTTCTGCCCCGTCTTGTGACAGCTTGTTCGCTCGTGCTTTCCTCTCGGCTCTTTGGAGGTGTGAATTGGAAAGAGGGGGGTGTTGCGGCGTCCGGAAATAGTGTCCCGCCGTCCACAGGGACGTCCAGAACACGATTAACAACGTTTCTGTCTCTCGTTTCTGACGAGTGTTAGAACTTTGATAATTGTGTTCTCAGAGTATGAAGAAGATCATGGTTACTGTTAAATAGTGTAATAGTGTCAGGGTGGCCATGGCGGTGTGTGTGTGTGTGTTTATCGTCATGATTCACTGGAAACTGCCTTTTAGCCGCCATTTTTATGTCAGCCGCTGTTGAAATATGTTGGCCGCCAAATCGTTTCTATGATCGTGTGTGTGTGTGTGTGTGTGTGTGTGTGTTTGAAGTTATGACTCTAATAAACCTTTACACAGACGCCCGTGAGGGTGCTTTCATTTTCACACTCACACACATTCTGCATGACTCCATTTATTGTGCTCACGAACCTGGAGCCAACAGACAATACGAGACTCCCTGGAGCATGAGACAGTGTGTATGGACAGGTGTGTGTGTGTGTGTGTGTGTGTGTGTGTAGTGGAGCTGCGTGGTTAATAAAGCGGCTAATCGTCGGTCCTAATCGTCCCTCACAGTCGTGCCACAACCTTTCCTGGGAGAAGCTGAAGGGGAAGCAGCGTGTAGGGCTCATTACACTCCAGCGAGTGTGAGTGTGTGGAATGAGCATTATTGTTGGTTTCCTGTCGAGGAGCCCCTGTGAGGTGACATTAAAAGAGAAGGAGACGGTCTTCATCTCCTCCTCCTCCTCCTCCTCCTCTCCGACGTGTCTCCAGGTGCTGTAGGGAGGAAGCGTCCGAGTCACTTTAAAATGCAATTGCTCTCTCATCCCTGGCGCCCGACTTCCCCTCAGGTAGAAAAGACACCGCGGGCGGGGCGATCCGGGGGGAAGGAAGCTGATGGATTATGGGTAAGGAATCATGATGCTGCCGGGGTTGTACAAGCCTCTAATAACCTGTAATAAGCAGAGCAGAGATGGCTGCCAAGTGTCGTGTCGTATTTGTCTGGTCGCATCGCGGGAGGGGCCGGTGTCAGGTCCACTCCGGCAGGAGGTGGGTGTGGTGACGCTTATTAAAGGAGGTGAGCACACACATGCACACACACACACACACACACACACACACACACCTGAGGATGTGTTTACTGTGAATCCTTCAGACAAATGAAAGCTGATGTCCCTCCTCCCTCATCTTCCTCCACTTCATCTTGTAGTAAACGGGTGGGGGGCGGGTCACCTCAAGTGTTCCGAGTTTTCACACCATGTGATCCTTTCTTGTTCTTTTCTGTCCACCGTTCTTCGCGTTTTTTTCCTTGACGATTTTTAAATGTTATAATTATTACTGAGAACTCAACAGCTGGCTAATTATTCTAGACGAATAAATTAATGTATTCATGTCGATGGGCGTGTCTTCAACGTAGGGGGCGTGGTTGTTACTGTGGTTGAGGCTGTGACCCAACATGAATCTGTCAGTTCAACCACAATCATCCTTTTTGCTTTTACATTTTATTAATGAATAATTGTTTATCCTAACTGTGTATATAAAAGCACATATTTTCTTTACACATTTCAAACACCAGCTTTTCTTGCTGTATGACTGCAGGAATTTCTGTTACTACATGACCTGTTGGTGTGTCTCCTGGTTTAAATGTGCTCAGTGTGTTTCTGTAGTCTGACCGGTTGTGATTTCAAATCTTGTGTGTGGGCGGAGTTTACGTGTTCTCCCTGGGTTTCGTGGATTCGTGGATTGTGGCGACTCTGAATTGACTGTTGTGAAGTGAATGTCATTGTGAAACACTGCAGCACAGCACACGGTGCACACGGTGAAATGTGTCCTCTGTATTTAACCATCACCCTTGGTGAGCAGTGGGCACCATGATACGCGCCCGGGGACCACTGTGTGGGGACGGTGCTTTGCTCAGTGGCACCTCGGCGGATTGGGAATCGAACCGGCAACCTTCTGATTACGGGGCCACTTCCTTCACTACTAGACCACCACTGCCCCTGTACACTGTACACACCACCGTAGGTGTGAATGTGTGTGTATGTGGCGGGACCTGTATCCAGTGACCCCGATGGGCAGCCGTGACCCTGAGTGAGTGAATGTTTGGCGAATGGCCTGATGTGATGAGAGGATGAATATTCAGTGGCGGTGTCCATTTCTGTTCAAATGAATTTTCATAAGGTGAAAATTAGCAGAGGGGGTAATAATGACGCTGGAACAAGAAAATGAGAACCGGAGGTGCTGGCGCTGGATGCGAGTCACGTGACTTGGACTGCGGCGGCCGGTCAGGCGGATCGTGACAGTGAATCTTGTCTAGACGTTGGTGTGAATGAAGCATGAATCTTTCATTAAGATACAAGACCCCTCCAACAAAAAAATAAAATGCATTTATTACCATGGCTGATTAGACAGCTATAAAATAGTTAAAATAATCGACGTAAAGCAGCTTAAACCCAAAGACTTTCAATGGTGTTTGAACCTTATCAATGGTGGCCTAGTGGTTAAGGAAGCGGACCTGTAATCAGAAGGTTGCCGGTTTGAGGTCCCCACACGCTGCTCCCCGGGCGCCTGTCATGGCTGCCCACTGCTCACCAGGGTGATGGTTAAATACAGAGGACACGTTTCACCGTGTCACCGTGCGCTGTGCTGCCGTGTCTCACAATGACAATCGCTTCACTTTCACTTCAGAGCATTGTCATTTGAAAGCAGCCTAATGACAAACTTGCTTTTTGCTCCTTGTTGTCACAGTTGAATGAAGAGTTAGAAGTGGGACAGAACTGCGTACGACACATTAGGAGAGACAGATAATAACCAAAGGGCGTGTCAACATAACAATTTATACCAGAATACCAGAATTTAATGTTTACTGTTGCACAGTACAGATCATGGTGTTGGGGTGGTGGAGTCCATCCGACTTCCGGGCAAGTAAAATGGATTAATGATGGATGGATTAATATGTCTGCGGTTTCTGGACTTATGAACTGTCTGTCTCTGTTCTTCCTCTCTGCTCATGAACCTTGTTCTCATTTCATTTTTTTTTTTCTTCTCTCAGACGGAACTACATTTGCTTGAAATGTGAAGACTGATAAAATCCATAAAAGGCTCTAATTTCCCTGAACGGGTGTAGTTAATTCCCTCCACCGCAGGTCCCTCTGACGGGTGGAGCTCAGCGCGTTGCAGCGGCATGCCAGTCGAGTGTGGGGTCAGTGGGGATTCAGCGCGAAGCGGGAGAACGACTTTCTGATGACTAATGCGCTCTAAACGGCACGCCGGGGCGGAGCAGGCGGGCGGAGAGGAAGCCTATCCCCTTTTCAATCAGGAGCACATCGCAGCGCCGACTCATTTTCATTTTCGCTCCGCGGATGAGGAGGAGCGAAGGAGTCGCTCCGGTGAAACATCAATTACAGCTGGAGGATGCAGGCAGGTTGCCATGGCGCCCTGGAGATGTGTGACCCTGCAGCATCTTTTTCTTCGGAATCCAAATTGGCCCAGTGAATCAATCTCTGTCCGTCTGTCTGTCTGTCTGTCCGTCTGTCTTCTCTGTTCACACATCTCAGTTCGACACACACCACTAAAGATCAGCTGAGCGCTCATCAGCCTGCAGAGTTCCTCCGCTAATTAGCGACTTCTGAGTAAAGTAAAGTGATGTGAAGTCACAGCACACAGTGCACACAGTGAAATTTGTCCTCTGCATTTAACCCATCACCCTGGGGAGCAGTGTGTGGGGACGGTGCTTTTCTTAGTGGCACCTCAGTGGCACCTTGGCAGATCGGGATTCGAACCAGCAACCTTCTGATTACGGGGGCACTTCCTTAACCGCTAGGCCACCACTGCCCCTGCTAGGCCACCACTGCCCCAAAAGTGAGTGAGCGCGTCGCATGTAAAACACGTTGAAGAGGAAGATGAAGCTTGTAGATAAACATTTCTCTCCCAGCCAACTGCTGACAACACCGACATTCTACTAAAACAGAGTGCAAAGATCATAAACATGATTTTTAAAATAGTGTTTTAATTACTTTTACTCTGCAATGCAAAATATTTAATTCATGTAAGATTGTAATTGTAATTGAATTGTACATGAATTATAATTCATGTAATGCCAATGCCATTTTACCACTTCCTGAGTATGTGATTTTCAACTGTATTTGTTGCAATTAGTTATTCATGTCACACAAATATATTAATTTAGTCATCCTCATTTAGTGGTTTTATGAAGAGTGAAATACTTTTGTTTCCTAATGGTTGACCAGGTGGTACGCTTGAAATAAAGTGAAAGTGAAGTGATTGTGAAACACTGCAGCACAGCACACGGTGACACGTGTCCTCTGTATTTAACCATCACCCTTCGTGAGGAGCAGTTTGTGGGGACGGTACCTTGGCAGATTGGGACTCAAACCGGCAACCTTCTGTTTACAGGGCCACTTCCATAACCACTTAGGTCACCACTACCAACACCGACATGCAGGTTATCAGACACTTTAATTCCAGTCAACGTGACCACACCCACTACCAACACCAGCATGCAAATTATCATCATTTTAATTCTAGTGAACATGACCACGCCCACTACCAACACCAACATGCAGGTTATCAGGCACTTTAATTCCAATGAATGTGACCACGCCCACTACCAACACCGACATGGAGATTATCAGGCGCTTTAATTCCAGTCAAAATGGCCACGCCCACTACCAACACCAGCATGCAGGTTATCAGCACTTTAATTCCAATGAGTGTTACCATACTCACTACTAACACCAACACAATGCAGATTAGCACTGTTTTCATTTAATGCTCTGATTTCCGCTTCTGACACCATATTCCTCCTGAGCTTTATTTCTCCGGCAGTGAGGATGAGGAAGGAACCTAATCAGGCGCTCAGGCAGCAACAGACCGCAGGACGTGGAACAGACGGGACTACTGATGCTCCGCTGGGAGCCGGCAGATTAAACTCCGCCAAATCCAGGACCCACTGGGAGAATCCACGCGGCGTGTTTTACATATGAAAGAGTTGCCGCGGCGGAGAGGGGGGACCTGGGGGACAGGGGAGAAGAAATACCAGGAGAGGACGGGAAATCACCTCAAACCCGCCGCATTCTCACCAGTGACGGGTTGCCATGGTGACTTGGCGGAGAGGTAGAGTCCAATAGAGTGAAATTTCCCTCATCAGCTTTATTGAGAGTTCAGTGTGTGTGTGTGTGTGTATGTGTGTGTGTGTGTGTGTGCATGTGTTTGTGAGAGAGAGAGATAATAAGCATCACTCATGTTTATGGGATTGTGGCTCAGTTTCATTTATCTCTCACCAACAGAAACAGGACAGAGACTCCAGCCATAAACGTAGCACACACACACACACACACACACACACACACACACACTGACATCTGTACACACTCTTGTATGCAGCTACAGACACATGTAAATACTTGACATACACTAACTTGCAAAGACTTTTACATATAAATACATGTAGGTTTACTATCTCTATCTAACACACACACATACACACACACACACACAAAGCTATAGACACATGCACCCACCTACACACACACGCACTATTCATTTACAGACAAACTTCTTGGTGTGTGAAGAGTGTGTGAGTGAAGACACTCTGCACCACTCCAAATGTGGCATTGATGTGAATGTCCTTCAAAGCCACGCCCACAATCATATGTGCTCTTACTGCATTGATGGGAAGCCCCGCCCTCCCACTCATCACCGGCCCTCTCATCACTTTGCTTCTCCTCTGGGTCTCTTTCTGCCGGAGTGACCAGTGATGGAGCCAATAAATGTTGTCAATTTGGTGAAGTGTCTCCAGGACTTACTTACCCCATGTTGCTATTCATAGTGTGTGTGTGTATGTGTGTGTGTGTGTGTGTGTGTGTGAGAAAAAACCCCATTTCTCAAAACTAGTCAGCAGGACCATCATTAAGGCAAAAGTCTTCAAAGTTCCTGGCGGGCTGCACTTCTGCTCTAATTAAAGTTCAGGAGCTCCTGTTCCTTCATCTGCTGCTCCTCACCCGTCAGCCGGGATTTTAAACTTTCATACGGAATATTTTTACCCCTGATGCTATCGCCGTCACGTCACTGATGTAACGGCGATCACATCATGCCAGACGGACTCATTACAGGAATGTCATTTAGCGCCGATCTCGTTATATATTCCGGCAGGATTGCCACGTCAGTAACACGTCCCGAGCTGGAGTTATTCCGTCCACCAGAGAACAGCGAAACTTCCACATGCCCGGCTTTCCAACCGATTAGCTGTGTTTTAACACGCAATGAAATTTAATCTAATGGCAGATTAAATTTGGCGAATTAAATCTGTGGAAGGGGTATTAGGATGGAAACGTAGGAGAAAGGGTAGAGCATTTGACTGCAGATAAAGAGATCCCGGTTCAAATCCATTCATGACTACTGAATTATAATGGAGATAATGAAGAGGTGCCTATGAAACCAGAAAACAAGAAAGTCCCAGGTTCGAACGCCACTTGAGCAAGACACTTAACCCTGAGTGTCTCGTTTACGGATCCGTTTCCTTACCCGCTAGGCCGCTACTGCTGACTGCACGGTGCTCTGGATAAGGGCGGTGAATGTAGAATGTAAGATAAGCGAGAGTTGTCAATCATACCTACAGGCTCCTCCCCTTTTAAAACTCTGTTTATATAAACATAGTTTAAGTTCAACTAATCTGAATTAATTAGACACCAACAAAAAAAGGGGTTTGGTGGGTAGTTAGTTCCTCGTCTCCAACATACAGATAACCAGCAAGCCCTGTGAGCATCTCGATTGCAAGATTTGACACAATTCAAATTTTTTGATTTAAAAATTTCCATATTTTAACATATAAACAGAATAGCAATATTTTAATTTATTAATTAGTTATCAATGATTATACAAACAGCTAGTCTTGAGTAACTGGTCTTTAGTAACTGCACAGGAGAGTATCAGATAGCTATCACATGCTTTCAACAGTTTCATTTGAGTTTTGGAGCATTTATGGAGCATTTTTCACATATCTGGCAACACTGTTTGCGATACAAAATTACGAACGATGATATCACGAACTTAGAAGAGTTGGGGAATCGCTCGTGTTTTGGAGTTTTTCTGTTCCTCGTGTGTAACGTTACAGCAGAATTTATGTTACCGCAGCTTTTGCAGCTCTTCTTTGTTGTCTGCATCATTTACTCTTGTTATTCTCGCACTGTCTGCGTCCCCTGTTTGTACTTTATGTAGTCAGTTTGTTTGTCGCAGACGGTCGCTTTATGTCGGTATGTAACGTTGTTTTAATGTTTCATGTAGCACCAGGTTCTGAAGAAACGTTATTTCGTCTAACGCGTATGTAGCTGAAATGACGATAAAGCTGATCGAGCTTCATCTTGGTGGGTAGCTAGTTCCTCGTCTCCAACCTACAGAGAACCAGCAAGCAGCCACTTCCTGTTTCTATTCGTTTATTTCTGTACATTCTGAAGACAGAATTGCTGAGCTGAAGATGCCAGTGTACAGTCGACGGAAATATACTGATTCCTATTAACTTGACAAGATGAGAGGGGCTGAGTGCGTGAGTGTGTGTGTTACATGCACACATGGCTGGATGTGCGAGTGCGAGCACTGTCTCTAATAGCAGGACTGGGGACTCCTGGTCCTCCTCCTCAGCGGTCAGCGTTCATACGCCGCAGTTTAGGCGGCAGGTTGTCTTCGGCCCGGCCCCCGGGCGCGGTGGCCAGGCTGCGTTGGTGGAGGTCTCCGGTCGACTGGGTCATGGGCTGGAAGCCCACCTTCAGCGCCTGGAGGTGCAGCCGGCCCTCGGCGTCGCCCTGCCCGGGGCCGGAGGCCAGGCGCTGGAGCCTGAGCGGCAGGTCGCCGGTGCTGGACGCGCGCTCGGCCGGCTGGGAGGCCAGGCGCAGCACCTTCCTCTGCAGGTCGTCCTTCCCGGAGGAGCTCATGTGCTGCAGCTTGCTGGGCAGCCGGCCGTCCGGCGCCTCGGGGCTGTCCCCGGAGAACACGCGCTCGCCATGAGGCGTGGCCAGGGGTGACGGCAGCGAGGCCTTCTCCTCATGTTCCTTCACGCTGTAGGGCGGAGTTGGCACCTCGAAGGTGCTGTGGAACTGGGAGTAGTCGACGCGGAAGAAGCCCTCCTCCAGGGACATGACCGGCAGGAAGCGGTGACCCCACAGCACCTCGTCCTCCGTGTAGGACGTCCGAGCCTGACAAGTCATGCCTGAGACAGAGAGAGAGAGAGGGAGAGAGAGAGACGGTTAAACAGAGTTCAAGATGAAGCTTGATCAGCTTTATCATCATTTCAGCTACATACATGTTAGACGGTACATCGTGAAACCGACATAACTTTACTACATGAAGTACAAACAGGACGCAGACAGTGCGAGAATAACAAGAGTAAAATCTTGCAATCGAGATGCTCACAGGGCTCCCTAGTTCTGGTGTGGTGTGAAAATGGAGGAACCAGAAGCCCCCATGTCTGGAGGCGAGAGCATCACAAGGCGAGAGCATCACAAGCTGGTGGGTTACCCGCTGCACACATGCTGTTCAGCATGATCTTCTTCTCAGTCTCCTGCTCTTAACATGTTCCGTGGAGCTGCAGGTGGTTCTCAGTCACCAAGATGAACTCGGCCGTTTCAGCTCGTATGATGGAACTGTGTAATGTGTGTGAGTGTGTGTGTGTCGCTCCCGGATTGTTTGGACGCTCATCAGTCTTCTCCTTCCCTTGTGCGTGTATAACACACAGCGGTGTGTGTGTAGGAGAGTGAGGGTTCAGGTGCATGCGTGTAGGTGCGTGTGTGTGTGTGTGTGTACGTTGGTCTGTGCCAGACAGACTGAAGCCTACAGAACAGAACTAACAACACGGCAAAGCACAGTGCATCCACATTTCCACATTTAAATTCCCTCCGAATTCTACACACATCTCCCCATATTTTTCACAAACTTGAGGTTTTTGAAGTCACATGTACGTAGTAGTCACCGCCTTTGCTCAGTACTTTCACAGATCACAGCCTCAAGTCTTTTTGAATATGATGCCACAAGCCTGGCACACCGATCCTTGGCCACATTCACCCATTCCTCTTTGTAGCACCTCTCAGGCTCCATCAGGTTGGATGGGAACGTCAGTACTCGCCTGTGAACCAGAAGACCGGGTTCAAACCCCACTTACTAACATTGTGTCCCTGAGCAAGACGCTTAACTCTGAGTGTCTCCAGGGGGGGACTGTCCCTGTAACTACTGACTGTAAGTCGCTCTGGATAAGGGCGTCTGATAAAAGCTGTAAACGTACATTTTAAAAGATGTTCAATCGGATTCAAGTCAGGCCTTTTGAGGACATTCACAGAGTTGTCCTGCAGCTGCTCCTTTGATATCTAGGCTGTGTGTTTAGGGTCGCTATCCTGCTGAAAGACAAACTGTCACCATTCTGAGAACAAGAGCACTCTGCACTCATTTCCCGCTATCCTGACCAGTCCCCCAGTTCCTGCAGCTGAGAACCATCCCCACAGCATGATGCTGCCACCGCCATGCTTCACTGTAGTGATGGTACTGGCCTGGTGATGAGCGGTGCCTGGTTTCCTCCAAAAGGAGTGGCACCCGTCTGGGCACTCGACCATACAGGCCTGATTGGTGGATTGCTGCAGAGACGATTGCCCTTCTGGAAGGCTTTTCATCTGTGAACAGGGGACCTTTGGAGCTCTGACACAGCGAATAATCGGGTTCTTGGTCACCTCCCTGACTACTGTGCTCATCGGGACCTTCAAATCAGCAGAACTTTTTCTGTTACCTTCCCCAGATTTGGTGCGTTGAGACATTCCTGTCTCAAGGATGATCAGGTGGAACAGGATCAACCTGAGCTCAATTTCGAGCTTCATGGCAAAGGCTGTCAATACTTTCTCAGTTTTTTATTGTTAATAAATATGCCAAAACCGCAAGTTAACTTTTCACATTGTTATTATGGGGTGTTGTGTGTAGAATTCTGATGGAAAAAATGAAATCAATGTGGAAAAAGTGGAAAAAAGTACTTTCCGGATGCACTGTACCACAATAAACACCACACAGCATACAACACAGAGCAATGCAGCATCCCGTGATGAAATGGCTGCCTGTGTTCTTCTCCAGCCAACAGGAGAGGGAGGGATGTGACAATGTCTACAGAACGTCACCTGTCGTCTCCACGATGCCCTCCAGGATGACGACGATCTCGAACTGCTCGTTCATGAGAGAGCGCTGTGACAGGTCAAAGAAGGGGCTCTTGGGATTGATTTCGTGGCAGATGGTGAGGGGGGACACCAGGAAGAGCTGGTCGGCGCCCGTCCCGAAACCCACGTCCAGCTCGCACTGGTCCAAAGGCAGGAACTCGCCCTCTGGCGTCTGACGGGACTGAGACAAAGAGAGAGAGAGGGAGAGAGAGAGAGATGAAAAAATCATCTTTTAAAATCTTTAAACCTGTTCATCTAGGTTTTCACTCAAGAGGCCCGACCAGCGTGCAGTGGCCCCGCCCACAGGAACACTCATGAATATTCATAAACCAAATTGGACTCTGAGCTGGAGGCATTTATATGTGTGTGAGGTTGTTTAGACAGCGCCTGCCACAGTCGGTGAACCCTCCGGAAGAGCGACTCGTCTGATTCGGCATCCAGTTCATTCATCCTTGCAACTGGAACATGAACTGAACTAACTGGAACAAAACTAAAATAGTCATAATTAGGACAGAACAGTAATAAAAAAATAGGATAATTCTGAATAAAATAAGACTAAAATTCTTGACTAGAGTAAAATGAGGAAGGATGTGACTAAAAATCAGTAAGGAGGTGAACAAAACAAGACTTAAGTACAATTAAAATGAAGACAGGCGGGCAAAAACAGCTATAATCTCCACCCTCACACATCAGCGGCAGATGAACTGAGTGTCTTTTCCCACTCGAGTCTGTAGCGGATGATAACTGCACTAAATGAAGTTGATCAGAGACGAACAAGCAGCCCTGCCGCCCCAGAGCCACCCAGCCGATGGGGCATCGATCACAAGCAAGAATACTTCCAGAGGGCTGTTTACTGAAGATGCCTGCAGAGTCTGAAGATTCGTCGCTCTGTAGATTCACACGATTCTCTAATATAACGTTACTGAGCACTAACCAGAATACTTACACTTACTTAATACTTAAACAGAATACTTAAACAATACTCCACACAGATGCATCGAATCGTTATTATATTCTAATGCATCATTCACTGAGAAGCTGATAAAAAGGATTCACTTTTCCCAAATGAATGATTCACTTGTCTTACTGTCCAGAGTTTATAATTCATAATTGATTTTACCCCTTAATTAATGAACAGCTTAGTTTTTTCTGTTCACTTTCAGATGCGCTACACAAATTCTTGCATTTCTAAACAAGTTCACCCCTTCTAAAAAACAACCCCAGGTCAGGGGTCACATAGCTGGACACCCAGTTCACGGGTACATATGAACGGATGCTTTCGATTAAGTGAGGAAATGTTTTTCTCTGACCAATCAGAACACAACAAGAACTGAAACCCTCTTTAGATCAGCATCATTTTCCCACAATGCCACAGGACACACAGGACACAGATTTAATTTGCGCAATTAGTCCTATGACTTTGAGAGGCACACACACACACACACACACACACACACTGCCAACAGTTTGTGTTACCGACGAATCAGAGCTGCGACACAGTTCTGTTCTCCACCAGTTTGTGCTCCATGAAACCTCGTGCTCCAGGACACAAATGCACGGTGACCAGAACGTTCTGAAGACACCTTCTTCTTGATCCTGTCTTACCGTTTCACCCCTCAAACCCCCGACAGCACGCAGAATGTTCCCCATTCCAGTGTTCTGCAGACAAACGGGGTGTTCTCAGCAATGCCTGTGTTATTAGGACCGCAGAGATGCTTGTAAAACGCCTCGGGCAACGTTCCTGACTCCATACCCATAAATCCCATTCTCAGTTCCACCGTCAGGATTTTCTTTACCCAGCAAGGTTATCAGCTTTAACCATAAATCATCTTTCAAAAATGAAATAATGATACACTAGTAGTGCAATATAGGAATTGATGGATAAAAAGCATACAGATAAAGGGCTGATGTAGGAGGAGGAACAACGATCAATTAAATGAATTTAATGAACCAGTTTTGTACTGAAAATGAGAAAAAATGTTTTTTTTGTTTGCACGTTGGACTATGACAGCGGAGGCTCTAATTGGCCGTAATGAAGCCTTTCATTAATTTGGGGTCATTAGAGGAGTTTCACTTACTGTGAAAAATTCTCATATTGTTTCCTTCTTATTGGTTTTGGGCAGCTGCAGCTCAAATAGAAAACGGACCCATGATTCATGCACCATTCATTTCCCCTGTGTGTGTGTGTGTGTGTGTGTGTGTGTAAGAGTGAGAGAGGGAAAGCGGGAGAGATGCTGTTCTGTATGCAACATACAAACCCCCTCAAGGCGTAAGTAACATGTGAGGAAAAGCTTCCCTGATCAATGGTTGTGGGAACATCTAAAGCTTCACTACACACACACACACACACACACATACACACACACACATATCCATAAACATACACATACACACACACACACATACACACATACATAAACACACACACACATACATAAACATACACACACACATATACATAAACATACACATACACACACACACACACACACATACATAAACACACATGCATACACCTAATTCACCACAACACATAATTTACGCCACTGGTGCTGTTTACAGGTGACTCAGGATTATGGCTAGTTCAGTGCAAAAGACAGAAAATATACGCACCCTACACAAACCCAACATATACCAAACACACATAGTACACATACCAAACATTCTTCAAACACACACCCTACACAAACCCAACATATACCAAACACACATAGTACACATACCAAACATTCTTCAAACACACACCCTACACAAACCCAACATATACCAAACACACATAGTACACATACCAAACATTCTTCAAACACACACCCGAACAATAACCCAACCATATACCAACAGCACATAGTACACAGACCAAACATTCTTCAAACACACACCCTACACAAACCAACATATACCCAAAACACACATAGTAACACATACCAAACATTCTTCAAACAACACCACCCTACACAACCCTAACATATACCAAACACACATAGTACACATACCAAACATTCGGCAAACACCAAAACCCTAACACAAACGCCAACATATACCAAACACAGCATAGTACACATACCAAACATTCTTCAAACACACAAACATCCCTACACAAACCCAACCTATACCAAACACAGACATATTACACAACCAAACATTCTTCAACACACAACCCTACACAAACCCAACATATACCAAACACACATAGTACACATACCAAACATTCTTCAAACACACACCCTACACAAACCCAACATATACCAAACACACATAGTACACATACCAACATTCTTCAAACACACACCCTACACAAACCCAACATATACCAAACACACATAGTACACATACCAAACATTCTTCAACACACACCCTACACAAACCCAACATATACCAAACACACATAGTACACATACCAAACATTCTTCAAACACACACCCTACACAAACCCACATATACCAAACACACATAGTACACATACCAAACATTCTTCAAACACACACCCTACACAAACCCAACATATACCAAACACACATAGTACACATACCAAACATTCTTCAAACACACACCCTACACAACCCAACATATACCAAACACACATAGTACACATACCAAACATTCTTCAAACACACACCCTACACAAACCCAACATATACCAAACGCACATAGTACACATACCAAACATTCTTCAAACACACACCCTACACAAACCCAACATATACCAAACGCACATAGTACACATACCAAACATTCTTCAAACACACACCCTACACAAACCCAACATATACCAAACGCACATCATACACATACCAAACATTCTTCAAACACACACCCTACACAAACCCAACATATACCAAACACACATCATACACATACCAAACATTCTTCAAACAC